>NW_007728019.1:321275-342146 GCF_000696425.1 Galeopterus variegatus | reverse complement strand
GCAAGAAGAAAATCCTACCATCCTTGAACGTGTATATGGATTTCCTGTGAAATGTAAGTTCTGCAATGACCTTGGCAAGAAAAACATTGTAAGAACCACTGGCTACAAACTAGTGGTACAAAACTAGATAAGACTACAATACTGTTCCATACTGAAGTAAAATTCCCTATGTGATCTATATATCATATCGAGTAAGATTAGACAATTGCAGCATGGGCAGTGAGTTTATTTCTAGCATTAGAAGCTCTTCTGTTTTCTTATTAAAGGGCTGTTGCAACACAAAAACTGCAAGGGCTTAAGTGCAACTCTGTCTTGGTAAGTACACTGTAGATAACATTTAAATGTCATAGGTGCCATTGAGATTATATATGAGAAATAAATTTTCGAATGTGCTTTGAGAACTGTAAAGTGCTATAAAATTTTAATCATTTAATGGTACTTCTGCAGATTTTGAAAAAGAGACATAAATCCCAGTGTTTGAGTTAATGCTTTCAAGACCTTAGGAAAGACAAATATAATTAAAAAACAAATAAAAATAGTAATTACAGGTAATTTAGATTTGTCTCTGTAATAAACTTTGCCTTCAACTCTTTCTAACAATATAAGTAATAAATATAATTATGTTTGCTCTGTCAAAGATTGTTTCCATAATATTAAATGCAATGTAAACAAGTAAAAAATAGAATAAGACACTCATAGCCAAAAACAGCTGCTTTCTTCAGTTGGAAGGGTTACTGGAATTTTATTTACTTCTTTTGAATTTTTAATATTTTCTAAATTCTGTATATTTTTATTTGTTTTTCATATGACCGATCAAAATACCTGCTGTTTAAAATACAATATAAAACTGCTTCTATAATACTTTTACCCATTTTCAAATATTCAAAACATACTGCCTAACTCTCATTCTGTTCAAAGAATGATTGTGTGTAGAGGCCGCTATCCTTTTCTTCTGATTTCAAGAGGCTTAGGTATTTTATCACATTAGTTTTTGAATAAATTATGAAACATAACATTAAAACATTTTGCCTTACACATTGTTAGTCTCATCCACACTGTACCCTTAACTAGGTAGGATTCATGGAACACTTACAAATCCATTGCTTATACTGTTACCAAACTGGCTCTTCCCTGCAGGATATACATCTTAAATTTCTCATTTTAACTACTTATTTATGATAGATTCAAAAATAAAGTCAACCTAGATAACAAGCATGTTTATGTATACTACAAAAGTAATGGTCTCTTTTCTCTAACGCTTTCTTAGTGCTCCTGTAATAATGCTTTAATGCTCCTGACTCATTTCTGACTTGCTATTCCTACCAATAGTTTTGTAAAGAAAACATAAAATCTACCAAAAAACTCCTAGAGCTCATAAAGAAATTCAGTAAAGTTTCATGACACAAAATCAATGCACAAAAATCAGTTGCATTCTTATACACCAACAATGAACAAGCAGAAAAAGAAAACAAGAAGGCAAGCCCATTTGCAGTAGCTACCAAAATAATAAATTATCTAGGAACAAATTTAACCAGAGGTAAAAGATCTCTACAATGAGAACTACAAAACACTGCTGAAAGAAATTAAAGAGGACACCAAACATGGAAAGACATTCCATGTTCACGTATTGGAAGAATTAAGGTTGTGAAAATGTCCATACTACCTGAAGAGATCTACAGTGCAATCCTTATCAAAATACCAATGACATTCTTCACAGAAATTTAAAAAAATCCTAAAGTTCATATGGAACAACAAAATACCCCAAATAGTCAAAGCAATCCTGAGGAAAAAAAAAAAAATTAAAACTGGAGGCATTATACAACCTGATTTCAAACTATACTACAAAGCTATGGTAACCAAAACAGCATGCTACTGGCATTAAAACTGACACTTGGCCCAATGGGAAGCAATAGAGAACCCAGAAATCAACCCAAGTACTTACAGCCAACTGATCTTTGACAAAAATACCAAGAACATACATGGGGAAAAGGAAAGCCTCTTCAATAAATGGTCATGGGAAAACTGAATATCCATGTATTGAAGAATGAAACTAGACCCATACCTCTCACCATATACCAAAAACAACTCAAAATGGATTAAAGAGTTAAGTATAAAACCTGAAACTATAAAACTCCTAGAAGGAAACATAAGGAAAACACTTTAAGATATAAGACTAGGGAAAGTTTTTATGGATAAGATCTCAAAAGCACAAGCAACAAAAGAAAAAATAAACAAATGGGATTATATCAAACTAAAAAGCTTCTATACAGCAAAGGAAACAATCAATGGAGTGAAAAGACAACCTACCGAATGGGAGAACATCTTTGCAAACTATACATCTGACAAGGGATTAATATCCAGAATATAAAAGGAACCCAAACAACTTAACAGTAAAAAAACTAAATAATCTGATTGAAAATTGGGCAAAGGAGCTGAACAGACTTTTTTTTTTTTAAAGAAAGACATACAAATGGCCAGAAGGTACATGAAAAAATGCTCAACACCACTAATTGTCACAGAAGTGCAAATCAAAATGACATTGAGATATCATCTCACCCCAGCTAGACTGGATATTATCAAAAAGACTGAGATTATCAAATGCTGGTGAGGATGTGGAGAAAAGGGAACTGTTCCATACTGTTGGTGGAACTGTAAATTAATACAGCCATTATGGAAAACAGTATGGCAGTTTCTCAAACAACTGGATATAACTACCACACAATCCAACAATCCCACTACTGGTTATATATCCAAAGGAATAAAAATCATCATGTCAAAGGTATACCTACACTTCCACGTTCATAATAGCTCTATTTATATTGGCCAAGATAGGGAATCAACGTAAATGTACATTGATGAATGACTGGATAAGGAAAATGTGGTATATATACACAATGGAATACTACTCAGACATAAAAAAGAATGAAATTCTGCCATTCACAGTAATGTGGATGAGCTCAGAGAATATTATGTTAAGTGAAATAAGCCAGGCACAGAAAGAAATACCATGTCTTCACTCATAAGTGGGAGGTAAGAAAGAAAGAAAGAAAGACCACAATAAAACAACAAACTTTCAGAATGAGAGAACAATCTATAGTACTAGAGGTGGGAAAGGGGGAGGAGGAGGGGTGTTAGAGGACATGCTGATAACACTGACTTGATCATCACATACTGTACACAAATACTGATAGTTAACTCTGTACCCCATAAATATGTATAATCAATTATGTTTCAATTCAAAAAATAAAAAAAATTAAAAGAATATAATAACATTGAATGTAAACAAACATATTAGATGTTTTCTTATGAAAAATTCTTATGAAATAGTTTATCATTAATTAATATTTCTAATTTATATTCTTTATTTTATTGAAGACTCATTCATGAAAATTTCATTTAAGAATATTAATTGTTTCTTAAACAGAACGCATAGTAGAAATGAAGCATATTTTGGTATTTGACATGTACCTTTTTTTTTTCTGACCCGTAGGGGATCACCACCCTCAGCACGGTGTTGTCTGTGCTGCGCTCAGCCAGTGAGCGAACCGACAATCCTTATATAGGATCTGAACCCGCGGCCACGGCGCTACCAGCACTGCATTCTCCCGAGTGAGCCACGGGGCCAGCCCTGACATACACTTTTAAGCTCATCTTTTAAGCCAGTATCTGTCTGATTTGATAACTGTTCTGTAGGTGCTGGATGTAAGTTCATAAATTGTTTTAAAAACTTTCTAGAATTGTTTTCTCCTGAACTGCACTTTGCATTGTGGCCCTTATTGAGACAATTTAATAGAAATATTTACCTGCAACTCACTGTTATGCTAATTCTGAGAATATTAATGAGGACTTATGCCACACATAACCCAATATTCCTTTTATGACAACCCATATAAGATGCATCTTTCAGAATTCAGTATTGGGGAAAATCTGCTCATAACTACACTGGTTTACTTCAAATTTTTAATATCATAGAAAAGTTTAATGTCTCAGGATTCTCATAAAATCTGTAGTTCTCCTCCAGCAACTAGACAGAGTCTGATTTTCTAGATGGTGTTTAATTATTGCATGCCTGTATTCAACACATTTATAAATTTTATTTTCATTCATGCTCATTAATTCATTTTTAAATCTTATATTATGCTTGACTCTGTAATTCACCTGGTAGAAATCACCATGTTGAAGGGATACCTGTACTCCCTTGTTTATTGCAGGCAAGAGTGGGTTTCCAGCCTAAATTCCCATCATTGCATGAGTGGATAAGGAAAATGCGGTATATCTATAAAATGGAATGCTACTCTGCTATAAAAAAAAATGAAATACTACCATGGATGGACTTGAGAAAATTATATTAAGTGAAATAAGCCAGGCACAGAAAGAAAAATACCACATGTTCTCATTTATTTGTCGGAGCTAATAAAAATAAATAAGTAAATATACAAATGAACTGGGGGGGCAGGAAGAAGACACAACAATCACAACAATTCCTTGAACTTGTTAAGACAAGTGAACAGATACGATATTGATGGGGGAGAGGGAGGGAGGAAAAGGAAGAATTGGTGAAGAGACATGAAAATCAACTACTCTGTATATTGATAAATTAAAATTAAAAAAATAATAAAGTAAAATGTAAACAGAACAAGCAACAAGAAAGATATCGTTTTTTTAAGAGGTACTTTCTAAGATGTTGTTGTGGGGGGAGCTGAGGGGAGCTGGGGCTGGCCATAGCCAGCTCCATTGTTGGCCTGGTTGTGGTTGGGGGTGGGGGCAGGGCTAAGGCTCTTGGCACCCAGTCTTAGGAGTCTGGGGGCTTTTGGCTCCTTCTCTGGCCTGGCCACAGTTGGGCATGGGGCAGGGCTGAGGCCCACAGCCTGCCTTCTCAGGGCCCCAGGGGACAAATTATACCTTAATTCAATAAATAATTTACATATAGTAATACAGTATTAGTGGGAAATACCAAAGAGGAGGAAATCTCTGCAATCGAGCTTTGAAACTTAGCTGTGTATGTGCCAATTAGAAAGAAGTCCTTGACTTTGATTTTTATGTAGCAATTTCAGTGATGCACCAGTTTCCAGTGGCTACTTCTGTTTCTGGGCACAGATCACTGAGGACAAGCAATGAAAAGGAGACCAAGGAAGAGGTAATCATGGTCTCAAGAGAGTCATCACCACTGCATGATGGGCACAATGGGATGTTAAAAGAAAACAGGGCAGGTGATCAGGAAGGGCAGAGAGCCAATGTCCTGGCTTCTTTGGTTACTCCCTTCCCTCCCCCACTGGAGTGTTGAGAATGATTAATAAAATCTGTCTGTGTGGTTAGGAAGCTTGGGATAAATTTTCTCACATTTCCCATTTTATGCTTTCAGTAGCTCCGGGACTTTGTGATATTGGATGAAACTCAGATTACACAAAGATGCCAGAATCACATTACATACTTTTATTGAGTGTTTAACCTACCATGATGTACATGTTAGAATTGTCTTGGTCCATTTGGGCTTCTATAACAAAATACCATTGACTAGGTAGCTTGTAAGGAACAGAAATTTATTTTGCACAGTTCTAGAGGCTGGATAGTCTAAAATCAAGGTGCTAGCAAATCTGGTGTCTGGGGAGGACCCATTTACTGATTCATAGATGATGCCTACTCTCTGTGTCTTCACACATGTGGGAAGGGGTGAGGGGACTCTCATAAAGTCACTAATCCCATATGAGGGCTCTGCTCTCATAACCTAATCACCTCCCCAAATTCCCCACCTCCTAATGCCATCACCTTGGGGGTTAAGACTTCAACATGAGAATTTTGGGGGTACAAAAACTTGGAGACCACAACAGAAACTCTTCTAAAATACAAAACACAGTACTGTCTTCCTTAGAAATAATATATAGAAACATTTTGTCATATGCCACTGTAGTGGATTCAATAATAACCCTCCAAAATTCATATCCACTGGGAACGTGAGAATGTGACATTATTTGAAAACAGGATCTTTGCCGATACATCCTACATTAAGGTAAGGATTGCTATAAGGTTATACTGGGTTAGGGTATATTCTAAATCCAATGAGAGCATTCTTATGAGAGACAGAAAAGGACACACAGAGAGATACAGAGATTGGAGTAGCCAAGGAAAATCAGGAGCCATCAGGTGCTGGAAGAGATAAGGATGGATTGTCCCCCAGAGGCTTTGGTGGGAACATGGCCCTGCTGACACTTGATTTTGAACTTCTGGACACCGGAACTGTGAGGGAATAAATTTATGTTGTTTTGAACCACCCACTTTGTGGTAATTTGTTATGACACCCTAGAAGGCTAATACAGAAATGATCCAGAAAGGTCTTTGATAACATTTTTTCAGGTTTAAATAATTTTGTTTTGACTACTACAATCATTCAAAAATCAAGGCTGGCCCGTTAGTTAGAGCACGGTCTTATAACATCTAGGGAAAAAGTCAAGATACTTACACATATTACTGGTTCTTTTAATATTTTTCATGACTTTTTATGAAAACTTAATTTTTCATGTTGTAGTTGAAATGTTTTTTGGGCAAATATGCCTGGGCTTGTGTAACATTTCTGGACTCCATGAGAAAGCCGATAAAAGTTTCTGAAGCCCAGCAGTTGCACCTGAAAAATGAAATGTTGAATAATGGGTATGAATAAAACCAGAAACCAGACTTAGAGCTTATTTATTAGTAAAACTTTCAGGTACAGGGATAACAGGATGCTCAAAGTCCCCTGAACTCTATCTGACCCTTGGAGAGAGGTCTTTGGGCTGCACCTGGCAGAAAGCACTATGGGTTGGAGTGCTTCAGAAGAGTGACCCAGAGACTCTGCTGCCTTGAATATTAATAAAGGCATTGGAAGGTGGCAGAGGTCCCTGACTGATTTGGAAGCCTTCATAGTTGCAATTGGGGCTCCAGGCTTGCTGGCATAGTAAACACCTGCTCCTGGAATGCCACTCTCCATGGAAGTTTGCTGACCAGCTGGGGTTTCAGCTGGAAGCCTTGAAGCCCTCCTGCTGAACCAGCTAGCCTATTACAAGGATGTTAATGTCTACTTCACACAATGGCAAATAGAGAAGCCATTATCCTGAACTCATACCTATTCTTAAAGTGTCAAGGGCTAACAAAAACAAATATAGTCATTATTTAAATTGATGAAATGTGTAAAATTGAACCAACATACCATATACTTTAACTTTTTTAAGTAATATTAATGACACTTTATATTAATGTATTAGCATGGATAAAACACCTAAAGAAGTTGTGCATATTCTAACTTTTCTACAAATATTAAACGGTGTGATTTTACATTTTACATCTTTTCTTAGACCAATGGATTCCCATTATTGTCTTAATTCTCCGTTGCATTCGATTTAAAATTAGCATTTAGTAATCTGAGTGTTCCACATCTGCAGAAGCAGTCAAGCATAAATCAAAGATATTTGAAAAGAAAAAAGAAAAATAATAGTACAACAATTCAAAAAATACAAATAAAAACAATGCAGTAGAACAACACTTGCATTGTATTAGGTATTATAAGTAATCTAGAGATAATCTAAAGTATGCAGAAGGATGTGCATGGGTTATGTGTGAATACTATGCCGTTTTATATAAGGTACTTGAGCATCCATGGATTTTGGTATATGCAGCAGTCCTAGAATCAATCCTCACAGATACTGAGGGATGACTGTACTTAAATTCTACTTATTGGTGCAAAAAATTGGTAATATTCTGAAGTTCACAAAAATAAGTGTCAAAATATTTACAAAAGATTTCAGTCCTACCATAGGTCTTGGTAATAGTATGTCGTGATACTTGTGTGTTTGCTATTACATTGTTCAGTGAGTTTTGTTTTTTGCCTTTCCAAGATATTAAGCTGTAAAGGACTGAAAAGCATTGGAGAACAGAAACAGCAAATAAGGGAACATCAACTTTAGGATTTTAATAGCCTTGTATCATAAATGTATCCTTTTAATTCTATTACTTTCACCGACTGGCTCAGTGTCTTTGCTTTCCAAAGTCTGAAATGATAGCTCTTTTGCAAATTTAAAAGTTCCTATCATTCACACATTTTCTAAGGTGCCTTGTTGTAATAGTATCATGTCTTATAATGGAAACCTGTAACTGTTGCTAGGCAACCATTGTAGTAGAGACTTGCAAATATCACTTGATCCTATTTCAGTTTTCCCAACTGAAAAGTTTTCAATCACTGGCGTTCTTATTCAAAACTAATTTCATCCTAATGGATATTAGGACAGAAGATGGTATGATAACCAAAAGCATTTTCATTAAAAGGAACACAAAGTAAAATGGGGCCAAAAAAATGTCCATCAGAATATTATAGGTAAAGAAGGACTGGCCATTCTACTTAAGTATTCCTTTAATTAGGAATTCTCTAGCTGCAAAAACAGAGAAAAAGCACTGAGGTTAAAGAAGTAATTTCTATGTTCAATTCATATTTGTTCCTCACCCCCGTTTTAATAAGTGAATGTTTCAAGGCACTAAAATCCAGCAATTTACTGAGGCAATTCTAGTCAGTAGTATATGGACTATTTGAAGGTGGTGGGCCAAATAATGTCCTTCCTCCTCCCCAAAGATATCCATGTCCTAATCCCCAGAACCTGAGGATGTTACCTTACATGACAAGGAGTGTTTGCAGATGTGATTAAATTAAGGATTTTGAAATGGGGAAATTATCCTGAATTATCGAGGTGGACCTCATGCAACCCCAAAGACCCTTATTAGAGGGAGGGAAGACATACAGAATAGAAGCAGCAGGGAGGAAAGATGATGAGATGCACGGCTTCTAGAAATGCAGGTGGCCTCTAGAAGCTGGCAAAGGCAAGGAGATAGATTCTCCCCTACAGCCTTCGTAAGGAACGAGTCCTACCAACACCTCGATTTTAGCCCCATGAGACTCATTTCAGACTTCTTACCTACAGAACTACAGGAGAATAAATTCGTGTAATTTTAAGACATATAGTTCGTGGCAATTTGTTACAGTAGCAATTTAAAGCTAGTAGAGATTTCTTTAGTATCTACTACTTCTAAACCCTAGCAATTAGAGTTCAGATCCCAAGTATTCATGCCTCCTCTCCCACAGGTCCTCTTTCCATTCCAAGGCTCAGAAAAAGTGGAGACTTTTCTTCTTCTGTATTTATGATAAGTCCAGAAGGTTATGATATTAGGTTTAAAGAGGCATTGATGCCAGGCTAGGAACTTTATATTTTGTTTTGTGGGCAGTGGACAATTTTAGCAAGTGGGTCTGATATGAACAAGACCATGCTTTAGAAATATTATTCTGAAATTAATATATGTAGGATGACTTGGAAGAAAAAGGATTGGTGATAGGGAAAATACTATAGTAGCTCAGGTGAGATAAAGGGTGAAATATTATTTCTGTTTCTTATGGTAGAATAAGTAGTAATAGCTAATATGAATATATCACTAACAATGCACCTAGCATTTCTCTAAGCACTTACACATGATAATTCATTTAATCCTTTTTACTAGTATATGAGTAATTATCATTATGATCCTCATTTACAGGTAAGGAAATAAGTGCATATAGAAGTTAATAGATTTGCCCAATGTCACACAACTAGTAATTGATAAGGCTACCACTTTTGAGCACTTGGAGTTAGCTTTAGAAGTCATAACTCTACATGCTACTCGTAGGTAACAGAGACTAAATAATTTTGTAAACAAAAATAGTCTCTTTTGATAGCTTTTTAGCAAAGCATTCCATTTTATGTGTGCATGTATGTGTGTGTCATACATGACATTTTAATTCTTGCTCTTAACGAATGCATCTAGGCTCATTTAGAAAGAAGCAAAATAGTTTGTACAAAAACACTGTTCATGGACTGTTGACCATTACTATTACCCTTTTGTTTCACCTCACTATGTCAATGGTATTGAGCACTTACAATGTGTCCAGCATTTTGCTCTTCACTGAAAGACAGACATATTCCTCATTCTCATGGAGCAGGAACTATTTTGGGTTTTAGGTTTTCTATGTATTGCAGTACTATTGGTGGACTTGGCTATATTCTATGTAGAGCAAATGTCATTGTCTGTATGCATGTTCAAATTGGTTTTCTTTTTTGTGTTGCATTCACACATATTAACACACTATAATATAGACAAAAAATGTTCTAGGTTATAAAATGCCAAATCTCAGCCACTTTCAACAAACATTTCAGTGTCTTCGCAAAGCTTGTGGGACTCTGCCATCTCTGGTCATGCCCACCTAGCATTCTGAGTGGTATGACACTGAGGGAGCTGATTCTGTGAAGTAAATATAAAAATCACAGATTGAATGGAACTAAAAATTATGGTTTGTTATTAAAATTGTTTAGTCCTTCCTACTTAAAAAATCTAATTTGTAGCAACATAAGGTAAGGGCTTCTTGTGTTAAAAGCTTTAGGTATTGAAAGTGAATTGCCTAGAATTGGATTGTCTTTATATTGCTTCTTTGACTACTGGTACATTCAACTTTTATTTAATTAGTAATTACCTCTTTATAGTTCTGTTTTGGCTGTAACTAACACTCATTTGGGGACACCGAGTGCATATGGCTTATTGAGCAGGTTTTGTAACATCAAAACATTACGATGTTTTTTACATCCCACTCATTATATTTACCTCACTTAAACTTTTTCTTAATTGAATATCTCTTCTTATATCACTGTGAAAGACATTTTTCATTTATATAATCTTCATGATCATTCTTCCAACTTAGGGCACACAGAAGGTATTTTATAAAAAAGATTATAAAATATAGAAAGTATTTAAATGACAAATGCTTCAAAAATGTTTTGAAGAAACATATAAATGTCTGAAGCTTCATTATGTGCATATCCAAATCCTGAAAAAAAATATTTTTTTCATAACTTTCTTGATACATGACATTGCCAGACCATGATAATTCAGTAAGAGAAATTTCATAGTTCAAAAGTGGGAGGTAAAATTACTCTTGTCAGAGCTAGGCAGTCCCTGAGCCTTAATATACAAATAACTTTTCCCAGTGACTTTAAATAACTTTTTCCCAGAGACTCCTTGGAATTACTCAATTATGAAAGAAAAAAAGATGATATTTGTCTTCCATTATTAATTCTTTTATAAGAGTAAGCAAGACATAAGTAATTTTCCCTCATCTTTCTTTACAGAGTCTTGATTTGCATTTGGCTAGTGAACGATTTAAAAGTATTAATTAGATCATCCATTTGTTCACCTAAAAATAGCTATTGAAACGTTATACACAATCATTTTGTACCAGACCAAGCAAGTCATTTGTGAAAGAACAAATTCTTCTATAATCGATGTCATATAGTCTAATACAGATTAAGAAAAATGGCTACTTGAGGATGACTGATCTACAGGGAAAACTACATTTTATGTAAGTCTAGAAAGTAAAGAAGAAAATAATTTTAGACATCTGGTACATTAATCTTCAAGAAAATATTAAAATATGTAATTCATTTTGAGGATCATTTTTACTCTATGAATATTTCAGACCACTTTTTTATATGAGAGGAAAAAGAAAACCCTCACTCAAGTCATTACTTCTGACAGCGTATTAAATGAGGAGACATTACACCACGAAACAGCAAAAAGTTTCACGTCCCAAAGCAGATTCAAAGTTGGAAGGAAATTACATTCTTTCACTTTATATTCCCTTTTCTAATCGCTAATTTCTCCTATCAGGTATGAGGGTGATGAACTGTGGAATTGGGAAATTTCATTTTCCAGCAACCTGCTCGTAAAAAGCATGCAAAAGAAATTCATCAGCCTCTCCTCAGAACTAATGGAAGGGAAGTAACTTCTGTCCTGAGCAGCAGTTGCGTGGGCTCAAGAAGCACAAATGCAAAGGGTCCTTTGCTTAATCAGCTATCTAGGCAAGGTTTTATTTTTCAGAACATTTTCCACTAGGGTACACTTTCTACAGGAAATGAATCACACTGAAGACTCTCAAAGTTTGCATTCAGTTTTCATAAAGGAGTGAAAAATTATGAATATGCACATGTTTATGTTTGATTCTATCCTAAAATAAATTTTCCATTAAGCTGTAGACCTTGCCTCGTCTTCATTTCTTCAGAGCTCTGGTGGGATGTAAATTATTTCTGATTCATCTAGTTCTCATAAGATACTAGGTATTGTTCTCTTTGTTCCTTCCAACATTTGTACTTAATTCTATTATAGCTCTTACCGCACAATACTTATTTTATGTCTCAGTATTTGATTTCAAAATATAAATGTCTCCAGGAATGAGCCCTATCTTCTGTTTATCTATACGCCTATCTAGCATAATGTATTATTTTTGGTTTTCCCACACGTAGACGCTGAGTCAAGGATTCACGTGCAAGTAATTTACTTGGGAAGGGCAGGAAACTGGTGGGGAAATGGGGTAAGTCATACAGAAAAGGGGAAGCCATTAAGTGGTGAACTAGTAATTGGGCCACTGTATGTTGAATACTAGAGAAAACTTGGAAAAATAGTAGAAAACCTAGACCTCAGAATCTTGAGAAGTGAAGGAGTTGCATAATTAAACACCAACTCCTGAGAGCTATTGATTGAGGGCTGCTAATTCCTTGGCACTTCCTGTCTGCTGCATGCAATAGTGGGCGCCACGGCATTTTAGAATTTAAAGAAAAACAGCCCTCAGGCACATATCTGCAGAGATCAGCATTTGGAAGCCTACCTGAACACATAAAAAGTTTTAAGGAGTATGAAGTAAGTAGTAGATGCTACAGTCTACATTTTGTGCTTCTCAGTTCCACTCATGCCTCATATCAAATTCATTCCCTCCCACTGCTGCTTTTTTTTTTTTTTTTTTTTTTTAATATGGTTGCCAGTCACAATTTGGGAAGTGGGGGATAACTTAAAAAAAGAAGGCTAATGGAGCACACTACAGTTCCCGCTACCACTCTGATGGTCATCTTCTTTGTCCTGTATCACTTTTTCCAGATCCCCCTCACTCTCAGCCAGCACTTCTGTTTTCCTCGAAGGCTTGCCTAATGGCAGAACTCAGACCTTCATGCCTGAGGGGTCCGAGCCCCTTGCTATTACACCCTCATCAGGCTGTAGTGCTGTAGGTGCCCATTGACAATTATTACTAGACATGGAAACACAGCGAGTTGCCCAATTGTATCTCCCTTTCCCCATTATACAGCAGAAGCCTTACCTCCTGATATTAATTAGGATCAATGGCCCCTTCTGGTACAGGAACACCTTTTTTGCCTTCTGGTTTATTGTCCAACCAGATATAGTCATAAGCTTAATTTTACTGTGCTGCAGTGAGTGGTGCCACTGATCTCTGCTGGATGGTTCATCCTCTCCATTTTGTTCTACAATGTCTCTTCTACAGTGGATGCTCATCGGTGAACATCAGCAGGGGACACAGAGATCCATGATCTCTGTGCCTGATCCGATTGGCACATCTACATGTTTCCCCCCTCCCCTCAGAGCATCTCATCTCATATTTAAATGTTGCTGTTTTAGGTCCCTCATCAACTGGCTAAGCCATTTCCTGCTGCTCAGGATTCTGCAAATATCTTTATCTCAGGTCAGCCCTACCTCCACACATATTTGATTATTTGAATCTCTGCCCACTGAATACGTTTTCCTCATCACTGTCATTTAGAGCCATATTTCAGTGGGACTTTGATGCAGCAACAGTACACCTAAAGCCTGTGCCAACACATCTATCTATCCAGCCATCTAGGAAGCAGGACTTAGTCTTTCTCTTTTCCTATACCTGGTCACAGGGAGCCCCCTGAGAGATCAGATGCATAAGCTGAGGGAGAGGTATCAGTGAAACAGTGATCGATGACCTGGTCACCTGCATTGGAAGTTACTCGTGCTCTCCAAACCAGGCGTAACCTGGTTCAAAGTGTTTAATTTCAATTGTTGATGGATTGCTTCTGCACTTAATCACTTCTGTGACTTGGCAGTTTTTCTAACACCCAGATGGGCATCTCTGGTTGCATATTCACTTAATGTCTCATACTCAGTGGCTCAGTCTCTACTGGGGCTCAATAGCGATTCAGGAACTGCTTTTAAAATAGTGAGCACTTCTTTGCTGTGGTTGGCATGTCCTTGCCCTAAAACTCTGGGAGTCTGTTCCATGATACTCCTACTGGGGCTTGCCAGAGACATTAGCACAGCATTTTAATGTGTCACATACAACAAAATTGACAACTTTCCAAGTCATCTTATAAATGGGGTAGAGCTGTGTTTTCAAGTGTGGTATGTGATGTCCTCAAAATATGAAGAAGTCTACCAAGCTTTGTTGCCTTTTTCTTGATGGCAGGGGGTACAAGTCACAATAAGTTGTCCTTCATCTTGGAAGATATACCTTAGCAAATCCTTAATCTCTGGACACAAAAGTAATACTTCTGTGACATGTCACTGACCTTTTTTATGATTTTTCTCATACCCTATGATGCACATAGTTTTACTGGGGCATCCAGTGCACTTACTTTTCTCCAGGTCAGGTTAACTTGGCACCCTCAATACAGGAGATCAGTGTGATGTAATGTGAAATGTCCAGATGATGAAGCTCCCTTATGACTCTCTTGTGACAAAGGTCAGGAGAGTTAATACAGACCTGTCACAAAGCTCTGATTATATGGTGATGTTCGGTCCAAGTAAAAATAAATGATTAAGATTCTCCATGGAAGGGATAGAAAAAATGTATTTGCAAGATCAGTAGCCACATACCAAGTACCAGAATTTATGTAATTCTTACTGTAAAGATAACACATGCAAAATAATGGCTATGATTGGGACTACCACTTGAATTCTTTATGGTAGTCTACTCTCATTGCTATAATGCACGAAGATAGGAGAAGCCATGATGAGAAAAAGAAAGGACCGTTCTGACCATTTCGAATACTGGCTGCCTCAAGGCTGGAGCTGGTGAGTGCACAGAGAAGGGGCTGGCAAAAGCCACAGCTGTGCCCTTCATAGGAAGTTGTTTGGAGGCTGAAGGGGAGAAGAGGGACTTGGTGGCCCTCAGGGCAGCAAGACCACTAACAGGGTTCCTATGGACCCACACAGGACTGAGGAGCCACAACAACCTAAAAAAGGAGCCACTTAGAGGCTGGTGAGTCATTGCAAGGGACTGGCACACAGCCCATCCTATAGAAAATGTTTGGAGTGCAGGTGGTGGGGGAGCCAGGCCCACCAGGGGAATATTGGGGCACAGCATGGACAGCTGATCTGCCCTCCAATTAGCTCAGGACCACTCAGTGGAGACTGGTCAGGAATACAGAACTTCAGGGGTGCAGTTTGCTGAAAAGTCTCAGGCTCAGACCAGAGTTTCCACACAACCCAGGTGTATCCTACCTCACAAGACATGGAAATACATACAAGGCCAACAATTAAAACCTGAGCTGCACAAAAATTCTTCCCCGGGGAATCAGCAGCAAAGCAGCAATTTAGCTCAACCACAGAGCTCAAGTGCTGGTCCCCACAGGAAGTTCCCCCATTTTAGAAGTAAGCAAAGGACAACAAATTAGTTCCAGTGCAGAGTTTAAGTGGTGGGAACAGCAAATAATCCAACACGAAACTGAAAGAAAAACAAAATACCCACAGATCAGAGATAAAGTTTGATATTAACTAGTAAAGATCTCACATCACCAAAGAACACCTATAACACGTAGAAGGACTGGAAGTCCCCTGGGCTACCAAGCCAGGGATGGGGGAGGGCTGGACTTCAGCCATGCCCCCCCAACACCACAACCAGTCCCAAGGGTGGGGGGCACAGGGCCTTGGCCTCACCCGCTGACACCCACAACCAGCCCAGCAATGACCACCAAGCCTCAGCAAGAAGGGCCCCAGTCTCCTGAGCTGGGCAATGGGGGACAAGAGCTTCAGCTACACCCCCTGACATCTGCATCCAGCCCAGCAATGACCAAGCCACTGCTGGGAGCCCCCTGGTCTCCCCTACAGGAATGAGGGGGGAGCCACAGGCCTCAAGCCTGCCCCTCCTCCTTCCTCCTTCTCCTACCCTACTTCCTTTCCCCTTCCCCTCTCCCCCTCTCCCAACTGCTCTGCAACAACATCATAGAATATAAAAATATATATATATATATATATTTTTTTTTTCTTTCAAATTTTATTTTATTTTGTCAGTATACAATGTGGTTGATTATTATGGCCCATTACCGAAACCTCCCTCCCTCCTCTCTCACCCCCCTCCCTCCCAACAATGTCCTTTTTGTTTGCTTGTCATTAAAAATATATATATATTAATAAATAAATAAACAATAAAAAAGAACATGTTCTAAAGAAAAACTTACTATTCATACACATGCAAATTTTTTCTCTATAAGAATATCCATTATAGCTCTGCTACTAATAGGAGACAATTAGAAACTAAACTAAATGCTCAATAAGAGAAAACTGATTAATTACATAATACATCTCAACATGAATTTTTTTGTAATTAATAGATCCACCAAATCCCATCAGGCTGCCAGATGAGTGAATGAGCCCAGCCAAGACCAGGAAAGCCTCCCAGCAAGTCTAATTTAGGTTGCCAGTTCTCAAACTGATGAAGTAAATATGTATTTACTTTGTATGCCACTAAAAATTAGTATTTGTTTGCAGCACTATTGTGGCAATAATTGCTGGTAACACATACAAGTGTACTTCAAAAAGTCTGGAAAAAATAGAATTGAAAGATAATACAAATCTTTCCAAGAACTTTTTGAAGAACCCTTGTATAAGTGACAAAATACCAGTCATCAAAGATTTTAAATAAGTTTTACGTATTAATTACAAAGAAAAAAATAAAGCAACCTAAAAAAGTCAGTCATGGCCAATAAACAAAAAAGAATGTATACTATCATTATAAATCAGGGGAATGCAAGTGAAAATTACAGAGATACCATTGTACATCTACTAACTGGCAAAATTTAGAAAGTTTGTCACTTTTACGTGTATTAGCAAGAATGTTTCAAGCAGTGGAAACTCTACCGTTGCTATGTAAATTGCTACAACAACTTTAAAAAAAAAGTTATCTTTTATTTATTACTAACAAAGTTGAAAAGTCATACACCCAATAACTACTCAGTTTTACTTCTAAATATATTTCCTAGAGAAACTCTTGTATGTATGCAGTGGGAGATTATAGAAGAATGTTCATAGCACCATTGTGCATAATAACAAACACCGGAATCCAACGAAAGGCCTGTTGGTAGCATATTGGATCAGTACCTTGTGGTATGGCTATTCATCAGAATATTATACCACAGTGAAAGTGCCGAAACTACAGAACATGAGTCATGAGAGATAAATCTCCCAAAGAAAATGTTGAGCATAAAAGTTCATCACAGAAGAATAAAGAAAGTGTACATCAATTCATATTAATTTTAAAAATATGAAAATTTAATATATTTATGAATTTATACATAGGTTTAAAAGCTGTATTTTTTAAAACATGACAACAATCATTTCAAAAGTCAAGTTAGTGGCAGTAGGTAGGAAAATGTGTAATGGGCCGTGTGGAGTGGTTCTAAGTTACTACAATGCTTATTTCTTAATCTGAGTCATATAGGATTTATAGATAATTAAAAGAAAAAAATGGTAGTCATTGACATTCTTCCACTAAATAGAATCATAGAGGAAAACTGAATTTCAGGAAAGGAATAAATTATAGCTATTATATATCTATATAGCTATTATATATAACTTTTATATATTTATATTTACATTTACATTTATATTCACAGAAGTATATATATATGTTACATAGTTATAATACTATTATTATAGTGGAAAACTCTGATCACAGAAAGCATCTTACTTCCACATTTCCTTTGTATTTGAAGTTGGAAATATATGTGTGTGCGTGCATATGTGTGCATACATACGCAGTTGTTTCTCAAGGATTGGCTCCAGGACCATCCCCCTCCTCACTCTCCTATACCAAAATTCACAGATGCTCAAGTTCCTTATATAAAATGCCTTAGTATTTGCATATAACCTATGTATTTTCTCCTGTATACTGTAAATCATTTCTAGATTACTTTTACTATGTCATGCAATGTTAATGCTATGTAAATAGTTGTTTTGTGTATTGTTTTTTATTTTTTTAAATTTATTTTTGTTGGATTGTGGTTTTTTCCCCCACATATTTTCAATCTGCAGTTGTTTGAATTCCCAGATGCAGAAACCATGGGTGTGAAGGGCCAACTGTGTAAGTATGTATGAAAGTATAAATGTATATAAGCATGGGTGAATGTCATTTTAAGGTTCAATGCTATTTAAAATGGATCAATCACATTTTTACCGAACTCTCAAGAGTTCATAATATGATAATGCATGTATATATTATACTATAAAATGGGCATATATTTTCCTTTAAGGAAGAAGGTATGCTACTAGCTATCTTGACAACCTATTGAAGGTATTATTAAAACTTTCTAGGAAAAAGTAATAAAACCCTAAATATTCAGTTATTTATTCTAGATTACGTACAGGGAGTATGCTGATAAAAGAAGAAAAATGTCAGAGAAGAATACAATTCTATAAATGTAAATTAAGAAAATAAATAAATAGAATGATGTGATATACATTTCTCTTTTCTAGCTCAGAAAATTTATTGCAATGAACACTTACATAAAAAGTATTAACTGCAGTGTTACTTGTGATACCTGAATAAGCTTTAAAACACACACAGACTTCCTTTTTGTGAATATATTTCTATGATATGAAAATAAAGGAGTCATTTTCTGCCTTTGAAGTTGATTAAATATATATATGAGATGTTTTGCAAGGACTTAAATGCCAAGTAATTCATTTGTAGATAATATAGCTATCAATAGATAGTGCTTAAGGGATAACATTAAAGTCTAGGAAATTTAATCATTCATAAAGTTAAATTAAGAAATAGAAAATCAAAGCTTGGAAACTTGTAAAGTTAACTATGTGATAATAAGTATAATGACATGTAATGACAAGTGTGGCACTAAAAATAATGTGTTCACCTTTAGGTTTCTCATATACCTATTTTTCACTCACCTGTGATGTGTTTTATTTGAACTTCATAGTCTTGACATGTCAGGTCTGCCAAAGCTAACTTCAGGCCTCCAATTAACAGGTGCACAGTTAATCTTGATAACACCTTTCTTTTTTTCTTATATTGGTTCCTTTTTATAAAGAGAATTCAGTATGTGCCTGAAGTAAATACTTTAACAAGTTCCTACCAAAGAAATATTCATGAGAATAGAAAGGAAAAGTAGTGTACGATTTTGATTCACATAAAATCTTTCTTATTGGTTAAAATTACTTTAAGCTGGGAGATTGCTCAGCACCTGCAATATGACAACATTCATTGGCATTTCCTTGAGCTACCTTTTCTTAAGCAACTAACAGATTTTAAAGAGAGGATGTGTTGAAATCATTTCAAGAAAATATATTTATGGAATGTCTATGCTTCCTATAACCTGAGTTTTAATCTGCATGCTATGGCTTACAAACATGACGTTAGTCAACTTATGTGATTGTTCTAAGCCCTTGTTTACTCATCTTAAAGAGGAAGAATATACTATTTTTCATATATACATACAATACATATACTCTCTTTCACCAAGATGTATTAAATGAGATAAATGATAAAAAGTACGTAGTGTGACTTTAGGTCCACAGTAAATGATCAAAAACTTCTACCCAATTACATGAGCTCAGAAGTGGGAAAACAGATGTGTGCCTTCTCAGTTGCCTCTGATAACTGTTATTTGTCTTTCACGTTTTCAATCTTTGAAATTCTTTTCAGCTTCTTCAGTCTATTGGAAATGCCATAAATTAGGAAAGTGTTCACCATTCAACACAGTGTTCCCCCCAATCGACACACATCATATTTGTAAAAAATAATAAAAAATGTGCAAGTAATTTAAAACCTTTAAAATGCCATAATTTATTCTTCTACCGTAAACTCTTGTACACTAAACTTAATCTCTATTGTTTCTTCAGCACTCTGAAATGTCTCAACAAGAGAACATAGCAATTTAATAAAATTATATTTGATGACTTCTAAGGCATTTTCCAGATATAGTGATCAAATTTCACAAAAGGTGTTAAATGTATAAGGTGAAAAAGATAAAGTTCAGTTGTACAGCTCATATCTGGATGTGTCTTTTAAAAATTCCTGTTGTAGGGCCGGCCCGGTGGCGCACTGCTACAGTGTGCCACTTGGGAAGCGTGGCGGCACTCCCGCCGAGGGTTCGGATCCCACATACAGACCGGCCGCTCACTGGCTGGGCAAGGTGCGGGAGCAACACCGAGGGTTGCGATCCCATAGCCGGTCCCGGTCCGGTACAGGCGCGACACTGAGGGTTGCGATCCGTTGCCAGTCACGGAAAAAAGACAAAAAGGAAAAAAAAAAAAAATTCTTGTTGTAAATGCAGTTGCTTATAACACCATGCTTTAACGAACTGGGTCAATTGGCCAGCTGTAAATGTAATTGCTTATGATTTCCCTCTTATTCTTATGAGATAAGTAAAAATATTTAAATAATTATTATTTGAGAATATTTATTTGCTTGAAGTACTAACAAATTGATTCTCCACAAAAAAAAAAAAAATGGAAATGATAATGCAGAAGCATTATGAAAATGAAATTAAAGCACTCTTTTACTTTCCTTATTTTTTTCTTGGATCTTGGAATTGTGCATGTTGCTTTACACGGCATATTTTCCAGCTTTCACGGAGTAAAATAAAGTTAATGGAAAAAAGTTGTAGTGTTAGAACCCAAACTAGGGCCTGTCAAAATCATTACTGGTGTTCTAATTATTGACACATCTCATGTTCCCTGACCAAATGTATAATTGTATTAATATTGTTCTATATAATTAATCACTAATTT
>NW_007728019.1:307409-320957 GCF_000696425.1 Galeopterus variegatus | reverse complement strand
AAAAAAAAAAAAAATGGAAATGATAATGCAGAAGCATTATGAAAATGAAATTAAAGCACTCTTTTACTTTCCTTATTTTTTTCTTGGATCTTGGAATTGTGCATGTTGCTTTACACGGCATATTTTCCAGCTTTCACGGAGTAAAATAAAGTTAATGGAAAAAAGTTGTAGTGTTAGAACCCAAACTAGGGCCTGTCAAAATCATTACTGGTGTTCTAATTATTGACACATCTCATGTTCCCTGACCAAATGTATAATTGTATTAATATTGTTCTATATAATTAATCACTAATTTCATATAAATAAAAATTGAGCCCAGAAAGTCAATAAATATTTAAAAAGTGAGTGATTTTCCATGTTTAATAGCAATTCAAAAAGTAGAGATTTTAGAAATAATCTAAGTAAAAATGCATTGCTTTCTTTCTGATGATTTTTAATGTGTAAAATGGATTTTTCTCATTGTAAAATTATAGCCCTAAATGTTGTTCAGACAAAACTTCAGCATCCAAATTAAAATGAAATAGTTTAAGTATAAGAAGCACTTTATCCTTACAAAAAGTATTCACAAAAATACGTCACATTCTTGGTTATCAATTACCTGCTGTTCATTTGAATGTTTGTTAATTTGGCCTAATTGTATAACATCCTATTCATGCTGTATCATATGGAATGGAAGCTAAATAAAAGCAATGATGAATATAGCAGAAGAAAGAATTAAAAAATGCATCTCAGCAAGATTGTTCATGAACGTCAAAACAAACCAGAAGAGCAAAGAAGGCTCTGTTTCAATTATATTTAGAGGGAGGGCATGAGAATTGGGAGGGATTTAGTTTCCTCTCCTTTATTGCTTAAACTATAAAACTATGAAGCATTAAATGTCTTCTGGGAGCTCACCCAATTTTTGGAAAAATAAGGCTTGATTCTTTGGAATTTGATGCATTCCTTTCCAGAATACAAACTCATCCAGTTAGTGTGCTAAATAAATGCTGGAAACAGGAGAAAAAAAGAAAGGAAAAAAAAATCCAATAAAATAAATTATGATGAAAGGACAAGGCACAAGTGCCATACACATTGATAACACTCATCTTGAAGGGCAATATTTAAGTAAGCGTGAAAAGTGAGCCACTAGAGAATCGAGAGTAAAATTAAATCACATGCTTGTTCAATAATTATTTGAGTAGAAGCTAAACACATGCATCACCAAATGCAAATTATTCTTTTAATTAGACACCAGCAAATGAGGTCCAGTAGCAGACTCCCAGCTGTTTGGTCTTGATAAATTTTTTATTAAAGCATTCCGAGCACCTTGGTGATATTTCCTTGTGTATCCCTATGCTCAATCACAAGGAATATGACTTTAAAACTCTTAAAAATAAATAAATAAATAGCTGTTTGGTCTTGATAAATTTTTTATTAAAGCATTCCGAGCACCTTGGTGATATTTCCTTTTGTATCCCTATGCTCAATCACAAGGAATATGACTTTAAAACTCTTAAAAATAAATAAATAAATAAATAAATAACACATTTTCTCGTTATCCCAACTAAACATTTTGAGAACATGTTATCTTATTTTTTCTCTTTTAGTCAAAAGGCAACAAGGTGTTTATTAAGTGGTCTGAATATCCCATGCAAATATCTTTGGCGACATATTAGTTAAGGCATTTACAATGAAAAATACTGTATGGAAAATTTCTCACCTCTGAAGAGAAATTCCTCAGAAATATAGCAACATATTTTACTTTACACTGGAAATGATGATGAGTTTAATAGAAAGCAAAGATCTGTTTGTTTGCAACCCCCAGGATTCACATCCCATAAAGAAAAGGAAAAATAATATATCTATATATATTTGATATAATATCCTATGTGTCAGATCTTTTACATATTTTATTTTATTACAATTTCCCAGTAACTATAAAACATGAGTACAATTTTATTATGAGAATTTTATGGTTGAATAAAGAGTGGTGCATGAGCTTAATAAGTAAATTGCTCTAGTTTACATGGCTACTTGGTGGCAGAGTTGAGATTTAAAGGAAAATATGACTGTATTAGTCTGTTTCTGTTGCTTATAACAAAACACATGAAAGTTGGTAATTTATAAGAAAATGAAATTTATTGCTTATAGTTTTGGAGGATGGGAAGTCCACAAGTGCAGGGAACACATCTAGTGAGGATCTTGATGGTGGTGACAATGACTCAGAGGTCTCACATGGCAGAAAATGGTGGAGCAAAAAGAGACTAACCTCTCAGGTGTTCTCCTTTTAAAGCCCTCAGAACCATGCCCCTGACCACCATTTTTAATCTATACACTAGGCATGGTCCTCAGAATCTAATCACATATACAAGGCTCTACCTTGCAATTACCACAATAGGATTTCCCACCTTCTTAACAGTCACAGTGGGGATCAAGCTTCTACATGGACTTTGGGGGACACAATTCAATCAATCCACAGCAATGACTAAGAATCCCATATTACTTATCCTAAAACAAATAATTTAATACTGAGTTAGAAAACAATTGTTTTTTGGTCCACATGGTAAATTCTAAGCCTGTTTATCCAATATCCTATGTAACATCACAATTAGAAGTCTTAGTTTTTAATTCTTAAGTCACTGGTATCACTAAGTGCTAAAACTATTAAGCTATTTCTAAACATAGGTGTATGTCTTAATTAATAACTAAATGTCCTTTAATTTCAAGTGTATAATATTAGATATTGCAATTATGAGACACTAAAATAACTGTGAATAATATATTCAAGAAAATATATGTAAAAATGAAATCTAAAAATGAAATAAGTTGCCAAAACTTGGAAGCAACCGAGATGTCCTTCAGTAGGTGAATGGGTAAATCAACTGTGGTACATCCAGAGAATAGAATATTATTAAATTCTAAAAATAAATAATTTATCAAGCCATTAAAAAACATGGAGGAAGCTTAAATACATATTACTTAATAAAAGAAGTCAATGTGAAAAAATTATATACTGTACAATTCCAACTGTATGACATTCTGGAAAAGGCAATACTATGGAGGCAGTAAAAAGATCAGTGGTTGCCAGAAGATTAGAAGGAGGGAGAGATGAACCAGTTAAACAGAAAGTACTTTTAGGGCATTGAAACTACTCTATATGAATCTATAATGGTGTATCCATGTCATTACAATTTGTCTAAACCCATAGAATATACAACAGCAAGAGTGGACCCTAGTGTAAACTATGAACTTTTGGTGATAATGATGTGTCAGTGTAGGCTCATCAATTGTAACAAATATTTGTCTAAACCCATAGAATATACAACAGCAAGAGTGGACCCTAGTGTAAACTATGAACTTTGGGTGATAATGATGTGTCAGTGTAGGCTCATCAATTGTAACAAATATACCATTCTGGTGAGGGATGTTGGTAATGGGAGAGCCATGTGCGAGGCAGGGAGTATATGGGAAATCTCTGTACCTTCCAATCAATTTTGCTGTGAACCTAAAACTGCTTTTAGAAATAAAGTCTATTAAAAAATGCACAAATATTCTAGAACCAAAATACAACAATCAGAATTTAACAAATGAATTAAAGCAGGCTAGACTCAGCAGATGAGAACATTAATGAGTTGGAAGCTGGCTCAGAAATGAGACTGAAACTAGAAGATACTATAAGACAGAAACTAAGAAAAATAATGTAAGAAATATGTGGGTCACAAAGAAAAAAGTCTGAAAAATGTTATTGGGTTCCCAGGAAGCAAACTAACCAAAGAGCCACAAGCTTAGGAAACCAAATATCTCATTATGAGCAAACCTGCTGAGATTTTCTCTGAAAGGAGAGATTATCTTTATTATACTGTACAGTAAAAATTCTGCTGCTTACTCAACAAGGAGACACTATCTCTATTTTCCAAGGCTGTTCACAATATAAACATTTCTGCAGATAGTACAGAACAAAGGCATCAGTGTCATTACTTGCAAGATGTGCAGAAATGAGAGAAATCCAAGGAGGTCTGGCTGCCAACAAATAGAAACTTAGAATAGTTCTATATGTATGAAAGAAACTGAATGGACACTATTGTCCTGAAAAGAAAGCTTAGACCCAGTAGCTTCCATGGTGAGTTATTTCATGATCATCATGATCATGGGGTACACCAAGATTTCTTAAATAGGAAACATACATTTTTAGCATAAGAATAAAACATTGATAAATTAGGCTTGACTAAAATTAAGATTCTCTGTTTATCAACACATTATTAAGAAAGTGAAAAGGTAAGCCAAAGTGGAAATACGTTGCAAAAATATGTCTGATGCAGGACTTGTACCAGAATATATAAACGACTGCTAAAAATCTACAGGAAGATGATAACCCATTTGAAAATGGCAAGACATAAACTGATGTATAAGAAGATGATAGACAAATGAACCAATGCAAATGAAAAGGTGATCATCTTCATTATTCTTCAGTGAAATGAAAAATAAAACAATGTGATATTACTACACCTCCTGTAGTTGGCTACAATTAAAATAAAAAACAACAATAGGTTGTGTAGGTAAAATGAGAAGCTAGTCTATTTCTCTTAAAGCATGGGTGGGAATGCAATTGATATAAGGCTAGGCTCACTATTTGACAGTCTACCAAAACTGAACATATACACATCCACAATTCTACCCCTAAGATATTTTCCCAAAGGAAATGCATTTATATGTGCACCAATAGATATGTATAGGAATATTCATAGCAACATTAACTGTAAAATTCAAATACTGGAAAAACCTAAATATTTATCAATACTGGAAGAAATAAATAAACTACACATTTATGCAATAGAATCCTATACAGCAATGCAAAAAATGAACTACATGCAACATAGAGCTACATGCAACTACATGGAAAGTATTTGTTTTCTTTTTAAATATTTATTGTCCCTTTGTTTAGAGAAAGAAAATAGAGAATC
The DNA here is from genome assembly GCF_000696425.1 of Galeopterus variegatus. Lineage (NCBI taxonomy): Eukaryota > Metazoa > Chordata > Mammalia > Dermoptera > Cynocephalidae > Galeopterus > Galeopterus variegatus. The sequence goes on along the minus strand of NW_007728019.1, from coordinate 316,017 downwards.
ATTTGACATTTGTTTTCAACTACCATATATGTACTTTATAGCCAGCATGTTAGAGACCAGTTGGGGCACTATTGCAATAATTGCAATGAATCCTTCATAACTCACAATTCTCAGAATCAGTATTCCAACACAGCCTTATTTTAGGACTTTTGGATATGACTCAGAAGATTTATTTCAAATCATTCTTGGGATCCTTAGATGACTTCAGCCCTTCAGGAGATGACAGGAAGATCTGTAAAGGAAAATTATTTCTTTTATTTATTTTTTTTAGCACTTGAAATACTATTTTCATAAGAAAAAATTAAAAATTTTTATAATACTTTGTTTATATTTTTATGCAACATTTCTGATTTATTTACTGCTCCTTTTAGAAAAATTAGTAATGTAAGAATATGGATTTTATTGGTGTGCAAACACTTTTAATTTACAACATACTAAGTTATGCAGTCTTCTATGTATATTTAATAGTTCCAATTAGAGGAAATGACTCATGTTAGTTGACTATACTCTTTACTGTGTTTCTCACTGTGATCAATAGCACATATTTGTTTATATATTTTACTAAAAACACTGGATTACTTAAGATTGCTTAGTTAATGTCTCAGTTAAAACAGCAATACATTTTTACTTGTTACTCCTACATGCTATTTTAGAATATCTATTATGAAGCATAAGTTTATCTATAGAAGCTGATATCTTTATTCCAAACTATGAGTGTGTTAAAGAGCATTATGATTAAATAAAAAATAATAGAGGTGTTAGAGACTCACTGGTCTGGAACAATTAATTGACCAAAGATCAAAAGATTGTATCCTACTGTAACAACTTAAATGAAAAGGATTGCTGATTGTAGGTCGAGTGGAAAATGAAATGACAAACAAATCAACATTTCAAGAGTCTATGTTTGTTTTCTCAAAGTAAATCTATGAGGTAGTTTGTATTGTATTCCTCATTCTTTTAGGTGTTCATTAAAAATAATTATACTTCATTTGTGAATTCACTGGAAAATAACTTGGAGTGTAGACTTTCAGATGATTAAGTTCAGCAAAGATCAGACAGAAAAAGCACCAATGGTAAAAATGAATATAATATATGTACATTATACGTATATATGATGCATAAAGATAGATACAGATGGAGATATTTGTATCTGTATATTTCTATCTATATTTTTTTTATTGCTTGCATCTGAGATGTCAGAATCACTGTTTTGTTTAAAAGCCTTTACATGAAAAATAGACCTTTTTATAAGAAATAATATTTGTACATATTATTCATGATAATTTGTATTAGGTGAAATGAATTCCACATTATCTCTCTTTGAGACTGGTATTCTTAAGTCATCATTCATCACAAAATCAGGGATCATAAACGTTTGATGTTACTAATTGCTAATATGTATTGAAGTCTGACTATTCATCTTGCCTCTGCTTCTGATGAGACCTTCATGAGTTCTCACCTCAAACACTGTATTAACCCCTCCAAACTGTGGGGTCATTGCTGACTCATTGACCTCTGACTTTCTTGAATTTCAACTATGTGCCATGCACAATTATTCTAGATTCTAGAAATATATCAGTGAACAAAATAAACAAAAACTCAGCCTTTATGAAGCTTACATTCTTGTTGAGGGTGGGAAAGATACAGAACGTGATGGGTGTCATGGTGGGAAAACAGAATTGTAAAAGGAAGAAATTAATCCTACTAGCTTATCCATTAAAGAGAAAAATCCTGCATTCTCCTTCTCTTTCAGCCCTTGGACAGCATTCCTAAAAATAAATAAATAAATAAAAAGAACATAGATATGCTGCTTCAGGATAACCATAATTCATTGAGTTTGTGTAGAACCCTGAAATAGACACACTAAGAATGCAAACAAATTTAAGACAAAAGTTCTTTGGCCTTAAGGAGCACATTGTATGGCATCATTGGAAAACTTCAGAAGCCCTGCTTTTCTGTTGCTTTGAGACATACAAACAGAGGAAATTACAGTAACAGCCACCCACCATCACACCCAGGGGGTGGTGCTGGCTCAAAACAAATGCGTCATTTGGACAGCTTTAGATATGTGAGGAACATTTATTCTGACCAAAAAAAATTTCTCCTTTTTTAAAAAAGTTTTTATGGGTATCCCAATTGAAACTGACTTTCAGTAGCAATGACTTTTAGCTAAAAAAAAAAAAGAAAGAAAAATGAGTCTGCAAAACATATGAAAAACACCAGCCATTTTGACTGAAGCCAGTTGTGGTAGGAAATCAGAAACTCTTGAGATCTTTAGTCCTGTGTGTTTTCTTGTTATCAAAGTAGCAGTTGAAGCCCGATGCTTAAAGGCCTCTATTTAAAACAGATGTCACTTCACTAAATCTTCATGTGGAAAGCCTTGCATAAAAAGAGATCGTTTTAAAACCTAGCAATAATTACTTTTATTTCATGTAAGAGCCCAGAAGGCCTGAGAAAAAAATTTTTTTTTCCAGAAAGGGAATGTCATAGGCCCATTAATCTGTATGAGAAGTACATCATTAAAGTCAGCTATGTGGAGTGACTTTAATTAGTTTGCCATCAAAAAAGATTTCTATTTGGTCATGCTTGCCCTAATGGAAATCAGATAACTGTGGCATTTGAGTTATTCAGTCAGAATACATGACAAAGAGTGTATTTATTTTTTCACTTCATGCAGTTTTTACATTCATTGTGAGTTCACTTTAAACTGTAACTTTGAATTAGTTTTTAGTGGATTTTCAAATTCTATGTTATTTTTATGTGGGACTAAAGAAATCAATAAAAACATTGGGGGGAAGCTCACTAATGTAGTATAAAGTAGCCTCCTTTCTTGCATCTTGATGTGCAAGAATATTTGTTCTGGGAGTATTTGACTAAAAGCTAAATCTTTTGAGAAATCGACCTTCAACATCAGCTAGCTGAACAGTAAGTGCTTCCATGTGTAATAAAAGCAAAGGCTCTTGTTTTTCTTTTCCCCAGCTGATTAAGAAAATCAAGTCTTTCTCACACAATTCAAATGGAGAGATTGAAAGCATCAATAGTTCTGTCAGAAAGGCTGTAGAAAAAAACATGAGAATACAGAGAAAATTAAATTACTTGAAGGTCTTGGATCCAACTGATTCACAGAGTAAAGTTGCATTTTCTCTCATTCTCTTCAGTTCTTCTCACAATACTACAGCATTGTTCTGGAAATCATGATTTGACTACTTGGCTATAAAATCTGTAAATAAGATTGTGAATATTTTTAGTGCTTATGAGCTTGAAATTCTATTATATAGATAAAAACACCTGATAATGTTATATCCACCAATATTGTATTTTTTTCAAGAAACTTTATAGTAGTGTTAAAAATGATCAGGAATTTTATATACATTAACTAAGAAACAACTACCATTTATGACTTGAGGCAAAATCTAGTTTTATATGTATAAATTTTCACTTGGAGAAAAAAGAGTAAAATAAGCAATTTTTCCTTAGTGACTCATAATCTATTCCAAATCATTGTAACTTTTGAGCCAGCACTGCTGCCAAAGAGAATTCATGTTGATTGCAGCGTTTAGTAGAATCAGACAGCCACTTCACAGCTGAAAGAAACACAGAGGCCTTTGTTCTGTGTCCTTTGAGCATGAATGTCACCTATGGAGAGTAACCAAGGAAAGTCTGCATTCTCAAGGATGTTTTTAGCAAACTGTGTTCATTATCTCCACTAATTCTCCTTAAAGTGTTATATTCATAAATTGCTATAAAAAACTGAGCCAAGAATTTCATGGCATTTTAATGTCATAATGCACATGATACAATAGTAAAAAAGAAAAAAAATCCAGGAAAAATGTTTAATAAGCTGAAAAGAATATTCTTATTACCTGAAAATCAAAAAATAGTACTAACTGAAAAATATTTTTAAATAAAAAAATAATTTATATTAAATAAAAAGATGTCCAGGTTTTCATTTTATCCATTTCTCCCCTTACAATACTTTCACAAAAAATTCTCCAAATTGTTGACACTTCTAGCCGAGATTGCCTTACAAATTCACACTTTAAAAGTACTGCTCCTTCATCTGAAAAATAACAATGATACACAAAGTACAATAACAAAAAAAATTAAAAGTTTGTCCCATGCTCGAAAGGAGACAATGAGTTCCATGAAGAAACTGGTAGATAAATGTTTAGAAGTGAGAAGCACTGAAGCTGCAGGTCTGCTAGACTCTGAGTCCAGAAGTAGGTAGAAAAGAACAGGTGTTCAGCTACTGCAGAAAGCTGCACTGAGTGCTCTGCTGAAGATGACGATCTGGCAGTCTCAGGCCTTGAAGCCAGGAAGTCAGATGGGATTCATATCATAAAGAAAAGCTGCTATCAGATGCCACATGGAGATGCTGATCATGTGAAACGTTGGGCTTAGGAATCAGCCTCACAACAAAAACCAGAGAACCAATTAATATCTGTACCAAAACAGAGAGGCAGGAGTCCAAGTCATTTTCATAGACCTGACTGTGAATAAGGGAATTTAGCAGCCCAAGTATATACAATTATTAGAAAGGAATAAGGAGCCGGCCCGGTGGTGCACTCAGTTGAGTGCGGCGCTTGGGAGCACAGCGGCGCTCCCGCCGAGGGTTCGGATCCCATATAGCGACAGGTCAGCTCACTAGCTGAGCGCGGTGCGGGCGCAACACCGAGGGTTGCGGTCCCGTTACCGGTCACGAAAAAAGACAAAAAGGAAAAAAAAAAAAAAGAAAAAAAGACAGAGTAAGAGACAAAGACAGTGAGAGAGCGCTCAGAAGATGAGCCTGCCTAACAAACTTCAAAACAATAATGCTAAAAAAAGGCAATTGGTGTAATTTTTAAAATGAACTTAATTTACCCCCAAATTAAACAATGTAGCAATTTAAAAAATACTTTAAAATTTGTATATTTAAAATTATCAGAGATATTTGAAATAATACAGACCATAAAAATAAAAGAAATTGTAAACAAACAAACAAACCCAGAAATAAAGAATGAATGTTCAGATTTTTAAAAATCACATTTAAAATATTTTTTACAAACAAACCCAGAAATAAAGAATGAATGTTCAGATTTTTAAAAATCACATTTAAAATATTAAAAAAAAAAAAATAGTCACTAAATTCAAAAATAATCTATAAATGGAATCAACTCTAAAATCATATAGAATTCCCACAATAGTAGAAAGGGTAGTGAATTGAAAAATCAGATTGAGGACTGAGCCTAGCAAAAAAGCACATAAAGGCAAAGAGATAAGAAATATGAGTTGTTAAAAATATTTTTTTAAAAAATTGAAATAATCCAAAATACAATAGAGAGACAGTAGAAAAGTAAAACTTAAGGAGATAATAGCTGAAAATTTTTCAGAACTGCATCTTCATATTGAAATTACATCATAACTATTGATCAGGATAATTTTTTTTTTTTAATTTGCTACCTGGATTCATCACTGTGAAACTTCAGACTATAAAACATAAAGGGAAAGCTCTTTAAAGTTACCTGTGGGTAAAGATCACTAGGTGGACAATTAGACCAACAATGGATTTCTTCATAGCAACAATAAATGCCAACAAATATTTTCAAAGTGCAAAGGAAAGATTTCAAACTATTTTTCTATACTCAGTCAAGCCCTTATTTAAAAGAAAATAAAGAACTTTTGAGACATAACAAAATAAAATAAAAGTTTACTTACCCACAGTAAGAATTAGCAAATCATGTATTTAAATAAGAAAAGTAAAATTAGCACAGAGTAACTAGAATGAAAAAACAAAAAACAAGTGAGAGAAAATTGATAAAAATGTTTCTAAATTATATTAGCTATTGATAATGTTTTAAAAGGAATGAAACAAATATTGTTTTCATTTTTCTCTGTTTTTAAAGGTAAAACTATACTGTAGAAACAATGTCAAGGAAGATGCATAAATTAAGGGGATATTTAATTGTTGCATAGCAAATAACTCAAGAAATTGTTAGCTTAAAACAACTTTTCAACTTCGAATTTTCTCCAGGTCACGAATCAGTGCATGGCTTAGCTGGTTATCTGCTTCAGGGTCTCTCACAGGCTTTAATCAAAGTGCCAGCCAGGGCTGCAGTCATTCCAAGGCTCAAAAGAGGAAGGTTCTGCTTCCAAACTCAAGCACATGGTTTTTTCATGGACTGTTAGACTGAGGGCCTCAATTCTCTGCTGATCTTTGGCTTGAGGCCACCTACAGTTCCTTGCTACATGGACCTCTTTATACTGTAGTTCACGACATGGCTGCTTGATTCATTAGGGACAGCAAGTAAGAAGAGCACGAGAGCAGAGTGAGCACAGTGGATGGAAGTCATAGTTGTTTTAAACCTAATCTTGGAGGTGACATTCTATCACCTTTTGTAAAGCTACACGGCTACGCCAGTTGTCACGCTCAGCTAATGTTGGTATCCTGCTGACGACTCCAATTGTAGAGCTCTTTTACCTGCCTGTAATCCTGTTTGTGATGCCAATTGTTGAGCTAGGGCTGGATCTGGAGCTCACAGACCCCTCAAGCCCATTATCCAGACTCTTCACATGCCAGGCTGTGTCCCCAGACCTCTCACGCCAGGCTGCATCCCCAGACTCCTCACACGCAGGTCTATGTGCTAGGTAACCAGCAAACAAGTCCTTGGAAGCTGTAGGTTGGAAAGCATGGCTGTGTGGAGCGACGTCCACCTGAGGCAGTCAACAGCAAAGCCTCAGTGCCGCACGTGCACACCAACTCCCCCCCGCCACACACAATTTGTCTACTGAACCACCCCCAACCAGCCCTGAGGTGAGGGGAGCCTGATTAAATTATTCTATTTTCCCAACAATCCACCCATTCAGGGTCCCTCGCTATACAATCTACATGTCCAAGATGTTCCCTTAGTGAAGATAAATGACACTTACATTTACGTAACTTATTGTCTGTTCGATATGCCTTAAGGCTTGCAGTTCTGTGCTTTTAACTATTAGCCACGTATGTCCAGTTAATAGTCACCATTGGTGTGATCCTCCATGTGAATCCTGCAATCATACTGATGGGCATTTCAATGCATATTCAGCAGGCCATCACATTGATCACGCGACTCTGGTGCAGTGCCTGTAGCCAGAACACTATGGGCGAAAAGACAGAAGGGTTATTGGTACCAATAGGGGAAGTTCTCACCCCTCTGGTAAGATACATGCCAGTTTGCCATCCTGAGAAAGGTTGCAGGAATAGGTATCCTACCTGGTTTATGATACCATACTTCATCTGCTAACACTGTGGGATCTGTAGGTTCTACATGTAATAGTATAGGGGAACTCATAATTGGCCATAATGATAATACAAATGTGCCCTTTGGAATAGAGCACTTATTTGTTCCAGGCCATGTTATCTTTACTCGAGGAGGCCAGGTACTTGTCACCCAAGGTGAAACTTGCAAGTCTTCCTCTAATCCTTTTTCCCAAGGCCCTATTAGACCTACCCAGCATATATGGGGGCTTTCATTTCACAAGGCCATTCCCATTGTACTGTATCCCTGTTGCAAACAGGTTGGGGCTGGTAAGAAAATATTCCCATTCTTGCCATATCCTGACTTCAAAAACTTATCTTTAGGAATGATTTGCAGCTGTATAGGTGATGCAGGACTATGCAACAGAGCTTCCACTGGAGAGGGTCTGCCCTTGTGGGGTCTCTCATTTAGTATTGTGTCTGCCATAATCGCTGTGTCCACCCCTTCAGGGATGGACATTGGGCAGATAGCCTTAGTCCCTTTTTGGAAATGCCATTGTACTGCTCCATCATTCCCACTGCCTGGGGATGATATGGCACATGTAACTTTCACTGAATGGACAACTGGGAGGCCCACCTCTGAACACCATGTCCATTAAAGTGGGTTCCATTATCACTTTCTATGACTACAGGCTGGCCATACATAGCTGTAATGTTATTCAATGCCTTCATGGTGTTCTCCTGGTCTGGGGCCTTACAAGGCCATACAAACAAGACCAGTAGATGTATGAACAACAGTGAAGATGTATCTGAAATTCTCTGACCTTGGTAGTGGTCCGACAAAGTCCACTTGCCATCGAGTCAGGCGCACTCTTCCTCAAGTTATTTGCCCATCTGTATGGGGCACCTGTTGGGGGTGTGGACTCTCTTGAGCACACACTGGACAAGCATGACAGGCATTCACTACATCTTCCCATTTTATAGACAAGGCCCATCTTCGAGTTGCCATCCACATGGTTTTACTGCCAGCATGCTGCATTCTTCAGTGTAACCACTGGGCTACATCAGTAGCTGTGGCTTTCTCCAGCCATCTTACCTTAGCCAAGGCATCGGCTTCATCAGTTCCTGGACTGGCTAAGGGGAAGTGTCCTGTGACATGGAAAAGACTTACTTCTTTCTCATGCACCAATTCCAATAATTCTTGCCATATGGCTTGTCCCCACAGAGGTTACTGGCCTACCATCCACCATTGATGCTTCCAAGTAGAAATCCAAAGGGTTAAACCTTTGTACATAGCCCTGCTGTCAGTACAGATGGTTAATGGCCCAGGCTCATTATTTTTTTTTCCTTTTTGTCTTTTTTCGTGTCCGGCAATGAATCGCAACCCTCAGTGTC
>NW_007728019.1:307026-307399 GCF_000696425.1 Galeopterus variegatus | reverse complement strand
GGACCGGCAACGGGATCGCAACCCTCGGCGTCGCTCCCACACCTCACTCAGCCAGTGAGCAGGAACCGGTCTGTATGTGGGATCCGAACCCTGGCGGGAGCGCCGCTGCGCTCCCAAGCGGCGCACTGTAGCAGTGCGCCACTGGGCCGGCCTGCAGGCTCATTTTTTATCACCATCCATACTGCTCTCAATTCAGCCCATTGACTGCTTTGCTCTGAGTCATTTTCATACCACATGGTATCTGTTAAGGGCTGGACAGCAACTGCTGTCCACGATGCTGAAGTTCTCATGCTAAAGCCATCTATATACCAAGCTTGTTCTGTGATAGGTCTTGTCCCTCATGGAAAGGTGTAGCCTTCACCTCCAGGGGTAA
>NW_007728019.1:299137-306026 GCF_000696425.1 Galeopterus variegatus | reverse complement strand
GTAGCTGGGGCTCTCTCCAGCCATCTTACCTTAGCCAAGGCATTGGCTTCATCATTTCCTGTACTGGCTAGGGGGAAGTGTCCTGTGACATGAAAAAGGGTTACTTCTTTCTCATGTCCCAATTCCCATAACTCTTGCCACAGGGCTTGTCCCCACAGGGGATGGTAGCCTACCATCCACAATTGATATTTCCAATAGAAATCCAAAGGATTAAACCTTTGCACATAGCCCAGCTGTCAGTACAGATGGTTAACGGCCCAGGCTCACTTTTTCTTACCATCCAAACAGCTCTCAATTCTGCCCATTGACTGTTTTGCCCTGTGCCATTTTCATACCAGATGGTATCTGTTAAGGGCTGGACAGCAACAGCTGTCCACGATGCTGAGGGTCCCATGCTAGAGCCATCTGTATACCAAGCTTGTTCTGTGATAGGTCCCTGTCCCTCATGGAAAGGTGTAGCCTCCACCTCCATGGGTAAGGGTTGTGTCAAAGTTTCCTCCACAAACTCTACTGGGCCTAGCACAGCTTGCAACTCTTTGGACAGAGGACTCACTGACACAGTGTTCCTTGGTTCTATATATGCTCCCCATTTAGACAGAGTGGGAGTCTCAGCTACACCTGTTTTAGGATTGGTTGACCATGTGCACAGCCAATGTAGTATGAGATGTGTTATCCTTACTAGGACTTTGGCAGTTACTGTGATAGCTTCAGTGGCTATCAAGGCAGAATACACAGCTGCTAACTGCTTTCCTATTAGGATGTAGCGCACTTCAGCATCCTTCCAGAGCTGAGACCAGAATCCTACAGGTGTGCGAAATCAGTCTTGTCTCTACCACAAGCCCCATCCTAACTCCTCCTGGGTTATATGTATGTCTAACTCAAAAGACTTAGTGGAGTCAGCCACTTGTAAAGCCTGTACTTGCTGTATTGTCCTTTTTGTAGTCCAGTAAGCTTGTTCTACTTCCTCAGTCCAATCCCAGGGGGATCCTTTCTTTGTTAATGCATCTAGTGGGTGTGTCATTTGGGCCATATGGGGTACGAAAGCTTTCCAATACCCCAAAAGTCCCAAATATTTCTGTAGCTGAGCTACTGTTGTGGGTCGAGTGTATGCCTGTATCTTATCTATNTCCAGGCTCATTTTTTATCACCATCCATACTGCTCTCAATTCAGCCCATTGACTGCTTTGCTCTGTGCCATTTTCATACCACATGGTATCTGTTAAGGGCTGGACAGCAACTGCTGTCCACGATGCTGAAGTTCTCATGCTAAAGCCATCTATATACCAAGCTTGTTCTGTGATAGGTCTTGTCCCTCATGGAAAGGTGTAGCCTTCACCTCCAGGGGTAACGGTTGTGTCAAAGTTTCCTCCACAACCTCTACTGGGCCTAGCACAGTTTGCAACTCCTTGGACAGAGGACTCATTGACACAGTGCTCCTTTGTTCTATATATGCTCCCCATTTAGACAAAGTGGGAGTCTGAGCTACGCCTGTTTTAGGGTTGGTTGCCCACGTTTGCAGCCAACCTATTATGGGTTTATGTCATCCTTACTAGGACTTTGGCAGTTACTGTGATAGCTTCAGTGGCTATCAAGGCAGAATACACAGCTGCTAACTGCTTTCCTATTAGGATGTAGCGCACTTCAGCATCCTTCCAGAGCTGAGACCAGAATCCTACAGGTGTGCGAAATCAGTCTTGTCTCTACCACAAGCCCCATCCTAACTCCTCCTGGGTTATATGTATGTCTAACTCAAAAGACTTAGTGGAGTCAGCCACTTGTAAAGCCTGTACTTGCTGTATTGTCCTTTTTGTAGTCCAGTAAGCTTGTTCTACTTCCTCAGTCCAATCCCAGGGGGATCCTTTCTTTGTTAATGCATCTAGTGGGTGTGTCATTTGGGCCATATGGGGTACGAAAGCTTTCCAATACCCCAAAAGTCCCAAATATTTCTGTAGCTGAGCTACTGTTGTGGGTCGAGTGTATGCCTGTATCTTATCTATAATAGCTTCTGGGATGACCTGTGTCTTACCCGAGCAGACTGCTCACAGGAATTTGACTGACAGCCCAGATACTTGCACTTTGGCTGTGTTCATAGCCCACCTATATTGTTCCAAATGACTTAGCAGCATTGAAGCTGCTTGGGTTAAATTACTGGGTTGGTCGTCTTCCCTGGTGTGAGAGGCAGGAGTGGCCAGTCACTGCATGTCTTCCTCCAGGACATTTATCCATGCTTCCAACGACTCTGCTTTCTGCCCCACATCTTGATCAGTTTGCAGCATAGTGAGCAGCATCCAGGCTCAGGTCAGCAGAAAAGTGGCCACTGAGCACCACATGCTCAAGGATAGCCATATTTCTTCCCCTTCCCATGGGGTTTTGCATTGTAGTACTGGGTCTATGGTGCCTTGCAGTGCAGTGTGCAGCAACCAGATCCAGGTCAACAGGAAGGTGGCCAAAGAGCACAGCATATTCAAAAGTAGCCCCATTTCCTCCTCCTTTCAAGGGCTTTTAGCTTCTGTACCTGCTCAGAATCCTGTCACAGACTATGCCAATTGTAGCCCTAGGCTAATGTCAGAACCTGCCGATGACTCCAGCTGTCCAGCTCTTTTACCTGCCCGTAATCCTGTTCATGACGCCAATTGTCAAGATAGGGCTGGGTCTGGACATCACAGACCCCTCAAGCCCATTACCCAGACTCTTCACACGCCAGGCTGTGTCACCAGACCCCTCACACACAGGTCTATGAGCTAGGTAACCAGCAAACAGGTCCTTGGAAGCTGTAGGTTGGAAAGCATTGCCCCGTGGAGTGGCATCCACCTGATGCAGTCACCAATAAGCCACGGTGCTATGCATGCACACCAACTCCACCCTCCCACACACAATTTGTTTACTGAACCACTCCCAACTCATCCTGAGGTGAGGGGAGCCTGATTAAATTATTCTATTTTCCCACCGCCTTTGAAATATTCTATTTGTTGTGAGCAAGTCACTAGTTTTATCCCACACCAAGGGGAGTGGATTATACAAAGATATGAAAATATTGAGGGCTATTTGAGAAGCTTGCCTAGCAGTCTGACATCTTGCCCTCAATTATTCATGTTTCTCCTACATGCAAAATACGCTCACCCTGCCCTCTCTAGATCTCCAAAAGTCACATCCTATTATAGCATCAGCTCAAAGTTCAGAATCTCATCATGTAAATCATGTCTAGGTGTAAATGACGCTTATAGAATATAGTTCATTAGGTACAACTACTCAAGTATTAGTTTCTCTTAATCTGTGAAGCTAAAGCTAAAGAAAAAAGTTATCTACCTCTAACACACAGCCAACACATAATAGTGGGGCAGGCGTAGGAAAACTGCTATAGACATTCTTGTTCATAAAAAAGAGAAAGAGGCACAAAAAAGTCAATGATCAATAGCAATTGTGAAAACCAGTAGCCAAAAGTTGGAAGTTTTTTGTTAGTTTTCCAGGCTGTGGTTCTTGGAAATACACTCAGGGCTCTTGATTCTTCCCTCTGAGTCTTTTTTTTTTAAAAAAAAAAAAAAAAAGAAAGAAAAAAAAATAGACCNAATACGCTCACCCTGCCCTCTCTAGATCTCCAAAAGTCACATCCTATTATAGCATCAGCTCAAAGTTCAGAATCTCATCATGTAAATCATGTCTAGGTGTAAATGACGCTTATAGAATATAGTTCATTAGGTACAACTACTCAAGTATTAGTTTCTCTTAATCTGTGAAGCTAAAGCTAAAGAAAAAAGTTATCTACCTCTAACACACAGCCAACACATAATAGTGGGGCAGGCGTAGGAAAACTGCTATAGACATTCTTGTTCATAAAAAAAAAGAAAGAGGCACAAAAAAGTCAATGATCAATAGCAATTGTGAAAACCAGTAGCCAAAAGTTGGAAGTTTTCCAGGCTGTGGTTCTTGGAAATACACTCAGGGCTCTTGATTCTTCCCTCTGAGTCTTTTTTTTTTAAAAAAAAAAAAAAAAGAAAGAAAGAAAAATAGACCCTTTTTGAAACTCCGTAGTTTTTAAAGTGCTTCTTGCCAGTAGAATTTTAGAACCTAGCAGTCTATTCATCTTGTATGATGTCTGTACCTCTCAGTGCAAGCTGAAAGTGCTTCTGCTGATATATTTTCCTCACAAGCTTTATGGGTCCTCTGTGAATCTCACTGAAATATATTAGACAAAGGCCACAGCTGCAAATATTTATGATGTAAGTCTTTCTCTATTTAGCTCCTGCAGAAGTGGCTGAATACAATGACCGTAAGCTTCTCTAGTGGTCCTACTTAAGAGGATTTGTGAGACACACTGTTAATATCTTTAATGGGCCTTTTATGTAACTGAATAATCGTCTTTATTCTTTGATCAATTTGAGTTCTTAACAAATAGCTTTCCAGCCACACTGTTTGCTTTATCTCTGGGCCAAATTTTTCTGACAGTGCTCACAAACCATTTCTTAATGTCGGTATCTTTTGCTGTTTGGAAAGGCTGAATATTTTCCAAACTATCTCTTTGCCTATTGAAGCATAACAAATTATCCCAAAATTCTGTGGCTTAAAACAACAATATGTATTATGTTAGAGTTTCTGAGGGCCAAAATTTCACTTAGCTTGGTCCTCTGCTTTTCAGTTTCTCACAATCAAGGTGATGGAGTTTGGATGTGTTGTCCCCTCCAAAACTCATGTGGAAATTTGATCTCCAATGTGGCAGTGTTGGAAACTGATTGAGTCATGAGGGCAGATCCCTCATGAATGGATTAATGTTCTCCCTGGGGGAGGGGGTATTAATGAGTGAGTTCTCACTCTATTAGTTCCTATGAGAGCTCGTGGCTTTAAAAGACCCTGGCACCTTCTCTCTCTCTTGGTTCCTCTCTCGCCATGTGATCTGCTTGTACCCACCAGCTGCCTGCTGTTTTTCCACCATGAGTAGAAGCAGCCTGAGGCCCATGCCAGATGCAGCTGTCCCAGAATTGTAAGCCAAATAATCCTCTTTTCCTTATAAATTTCCCAGTCTCGGGTATTTCTGTTATAGCAACACAAAATGGACTAATACAGAAAATTGGTACCGAGGAGTGGGGTGTTGCTAAACAGATACCTGAAAATGTGGATGCAGCTTTGCAACTGGGTAATGGGCAATGGTTGGAGGAGTTTGGAGGTTAGAAGAAGGGAAAAAGATGAGGGAAAGTTTGGAATGTCTTAGAGACTTGTGTGGTGGCAAGCAGAATGCTGATAGAAATGTGGACATTAAAGGCCATGCAGATAATGAGGTCTCAGACAGAAATGAGGAACTTATTAGGAACTGGACAAAAGATAACCCTTGCTACACGATAGCAAGGAACCTGGCTGCATTGTGTCCATGCCTTGGACTTTGTGGAAGTTGGAACTTAAGAGTTATGAAACAGAGCATTTGGCCAAAGAAATTTCTAAGCAGCAAAGCATTAAGGATGCTGCATGGCTACTTCTAACAGCCTACTCTGAATTATGGCAGCAAAGGCATGATGTAAAGCCAGAATTTAAAAGGGAAGCAGAGCATAAAGTTTTGGAAAATTTGCAGCCTGGTCATGCAGTAGAGAAGTGGAGAGCAGGAGAAAAATGCAAGGGTGAAGCTGATAAACTGTTTGCTAAAGACATTATCTTGGTGGTGAGACAGCCAGATCCTAAGAACCAGGACAATGGAAAAAATGCCCTAAGGTCATTTGAGAAGTCTGGAAGGGTGTCCCACCCATCATAGACCCTGAGGCCTAGAAGGACTGAGTTATCCTGGAGGATAGACCTGGGGCACAGCTGCCCTCAGGTTCCTGCTCCCTGCATCCCAGCTGCTCTGGCTGGAGCAACCCCAAGTGTGGTTCATGCAGCAGCCCTGGAGAGTAGAGGCCCAAAACCTCAGTGGCTTGCACGTTGTGTTAAGTCTGCAGGCCAGCAGGACATGCAAGCAGTGGAGGCATGGCACCGTTCACCCAGATTCCAGAGGATGTATGGAAAAGCCTGGGGCCCCAGGCAGAGACCTGCCGCAGGGGCAGAGCCACTGCTGAGGACATCTACTAGAGCAATGCCAAGCAGGAAAGTGGGGTTGGAGCCCCCACCAGAGAAATGTCTAATAGAGCCAAGACAGCAGACCACCATGGAGACCCCAGACTTATGGAGCTACCAGAGTGGAATGCCAGCCTGGAAAAATTGCAGGCACCAGCACAGCCCATTGCGCTGTACCTGGCAGAACTGTGGGAATGAGGCTGCCTGATGCTTTGGGGGCCCAGATGCCTAATTGTGCCCAGGATGCAGGATTTGGAGTCAAAGAACATTATTTTGGAGCTTTAAGGCATAATGTCTGCCCTGCTGGGTTTTGGACTTATTTGGGGCCTGAATAGAATTGTATACCCAATGCCTGTTCTACCATTGTATATTGGCAGTAGATAAATTTGGTGTTGACTTTTACAGGTTCAAATCTGGAAGGACTTTTGCTTTTGGTCTTAGATGAGACTTTGGACTTTTAAGTTGGTGCTGGAGGAAGCTAAGACTTTTGGGACTGTTGGGATAGAATGATTGTATTTTGTATGGGAGAGTGACATGAGTTTTGGGGGGCCAGGGTTGGAATGATGGAGTTTGGATGTGTTGTCCCCTCCAAAACTCATGTGGAAATTTGATCTCCAATGTGGCAGTTTTGGAAACTGATTGAGTCATTCATGAATGGATTAATGTTCTCACTGGGGGAGGGCGGATTAATGAGTGAGTTCTCGCTCTATTAGCTCCTGTGAGAGCTTGTTGCCTAAAAAGACCCTGGTACCTCCTCTCTCTCTCTTTTTTCCTTGTCGCCATGTGATCTGCTTGTACCCACTGGCTGCCTGCCACTTTCTGCCATGAGTAGAAGCAGCCTGAGGCCCATGCCAGA
>NW_007728019.1:271389-298137 GCF_000696425.1 Galeopterus variegatus | reverse complement strand
TTTTTTTTTTTCCTTTTTTTTTTGTCTTTTTTTCGTGTCTGGCAACAGATCGCAACCCTCAGTGTCGTGCCCGTACCGGACCGGGACTGGCAATGGGATCGCAAACCTCGGTGCTGCGCCCACGCCTCGCTCAGCCAGTGAGCGGGAACCGGTCTGTATGTGAGATCCGAACCCTCGGCGGGAGCGCCACCACAGCCCCAAGCGGCACACTGTAGCAGTGCGCCACCGGGTGGCCCTGCATATTTCATTTTATAAGCTCTCCAATTATTTGAAATAGCTCTCTAAAGTCTTCCAAAAGCATGCAAATATCAAATCAATTTCAACAGAGGAAGATGAATAACTTTTCAAAGGCAAATTAATTTCTAAGCAACTCAACAAGTCCACTTAAAAAGAAATCAAGAACAGAAACTAAATATCTAAGTTTAGTAATATAAATTGCATAAAAAATCAATAAAACAGAATACAAACACAGGTGCACTTGAAAAAGTTTGTGGAAAGATAGAATAGAAAGATAATGGAGATCCTTTCATGAACTTCTTTTGTCTATTAAATTTTTCTTTTTAAAAAAGACTAAGATCATAGAAAATACATTCTCTGACCACAATAACAGAGTGAAATTTAGAAAACACAAATGCGTGGAAATTAAACAACATTCTCTTAAATAAACAATGAGTAAAATGAAAAATCACAAGGAAATTAGACAGTACTTTTGAGATAAAGATTAAAGTGCAACATATCAAAATTTATAGGATGAAAGGCTCATGCAGTGCTTACAGGAAAATCTATACTTGTTAACACCTATATTAAAAATAAGAAAAATCTTGGGCCGGCCCAGTGGCGCACTGCTACAGTCCGGTCCGGTACGGGCGCGACACTGAGGGTTGCGATCCGTTGCTGGACATGAAAAAAGACAAAAGAAAAAAAAAAAAAATCTCAAATCAGTAAGTAAACTTCTACCTTAACAAAATAGAAAAAGTAGAGCAAACCAAACAAAAATCAAATATAAGTAGAAAATAACAAAGATTACAACAAAATACATGAAATAGGGAACTAAAAAAACTAATAGAGAAAATCAACAAAACCAAAAGTTGATTCTTTAAAAAGATCAACAGAATTTCCAAACCTTTATCTAGACTGACCAAAAAAAAAAAAAAAAAAAAAAAAAAAAGAGAGAGAGAGAGAGAGAGGACTGAAATTACTAAAATCAGAAATAAAGCAGGGGTATTATTACATTGTCACTATATGGATTTTTGTGTTTGTAAGATTTAGTTTCTTTTTCTCATTTGCATTTTTGTTCTACCATTGGGTTTTGTTCTTTATTGTGTATTCATGATAGTGGTTATCATTTTTCATATTCCAGATGTAGGACTTCCTTGAGGATTTCTTGTAGGGCTGGTCATGTGGTTGTAAATTCCTGCAGTTTTTGTCTGGAAAATACACTACTTTTCCCTCATTTCTGAAGGATAGCCTTGCTGGGTATAGTATTCTTGCAACAGTTTTTTCTTTAAGTATTTTGAATATATCATCCCATTTTCTTCTGGCCTGTAGAGTTTCTGTTGAGAAGTCTGCTGTTAGTCTGATAAGGGCTCCCTTATAGATGAGTGGACACTTTTCTCTTCCTTAAGAAGATTCTCTCTTTGTCTTTGAGCTTTGCTAGTTTGACTATACTGTGTCTTGGAGAGGATCTTTTTGGGTTGAATTGGTTTCAGGATCTTTGAGCCTCCTGGATGAAAGCCTGTGTCTCTCCCTATACCTGGAAAGTTTTCTGTTATTATTTCATTGAATAGGTTTTCCATGCCTTTTCCTTTCTCCTCCTCTTCTGAAACACTCATGATTTGAATGTCTGTGCACTTAAGGTTGTCTTCTAGCTCTCTTAGATTTCTTTTATTTTTAAAATTCTTTTTTCCTTTTTTTGTCCACCTGGATTATTTTGAAAAGACTATCTTCAAGATCAGAAATTCTTGGGCCGGCCCGGTGGCGCACTGGATAGTGCGCCGCTTGGGAAGCGTGGCGGCGCTCCTGCCCGAGGGTTCGGATCCCACATGCAGACCGGTTCCCGCTCACTGGCTGAGCGAGGCGCGGGAGCGGCACCGAGGGTTGCGATCCCGTTGCCGGTCCCCGGTCCGGTACGGGGGCAACACTGAGGGTTGCGATCCGTTGCTGGACACGGAAAAAGACAAAACACCAAAAAAAAAAAGGTCAGAAATTCTTTCTTCTGCTTGTTGTAGCCTGATGTTTAAGCTCATGGTTGTGTTTTTTATTTCACTGAGTGAATCTTTCAGTTCCGTGAGTTCTGCTATATTCTCCTTTAAGGTATTGACCTCTTTGTAAATTTCCTCCTTCATATCCTGTTTTTATTTTCTTGTTACATTATGTTGTGTAACTAAGTCCCCTCATATCTCAGTGAATTTCTTTAAGATTGTTGCTCAGAATTCCTATTCAGTCATTTCAAGAGTTTCCTGCTCTATAGGGTCTGGTATTTGAGAATTACTGCATTCTTTTGGTGGTGCCACATTTTCTTGGGTTTTATATTTCTAGTATCTCTATGTTGATGTCTAGTCATCTGGTAGTACAGTTGCTTCTTATGTTACTCTGGAGAAGGCTTTGAGGAGAGAAATATCTTCTTCTTTTTCTGTTCTCTGTTGGTGACTCTACTTGTGTCAATGTAGTCAAGTGTCCAGGGGGCCACCTGCACAGTGGATGTGGCTACTGCTGTGGTGTTGAGCTGCTTTATTGGTGTCTATGGCTATGGCAGTGTCTGTGGTGGGCCATCCAAGTGGAAGTGGTGTTTTTTAGAATGCTCTCCTGCCTGCTTTTGGGCAGAGGGGGCTATGGCCCTTTGCTCCTTACATAAACCCAGGCATGCTTTCTTTCCTGCTTCTGGGTAGAGCATGCTGTGGCCAATGGCTCCTTTCCTAGGGCCCTGGGCATTCTCTCTTGCATGCTTTTGGTTGGAGTGAAATATACTGATTAATATGTTAAAATGCTTTTAAAAATAACTCAACAGATTTATAGGTATAAATTATAAAACATCACACCAGAGTTAACAAATGAAAATAATTAATAGAAATAATGTGAAGAAAGCAATTAAAATAAAATGATTGCATATTTATAAGACTCAATACACCATATATAGAGTATCTATTCTGTTCAAGCACATAAGGAAGAATTGCCTAAAATACTATTTGTAAATTCACAAAAAAATCTCAATGAATTTCAAAGAAGATTTAATACTCTAGTACATGAAATCAATCCTTAAAGCAACAATATCCCTTTGGGAATTGAACAACAACAAAAAGCCACACTTTAAAATAATTTATGGGTTAAAGAGAAAATTACTCCTGAAATTAGAAAATATAAAAAATATATAAAACTAATATACAAAATTAAACTACAGTGTATCACAACTTGGGAGAACCTATCTACATAAGACTTAGAAGCAAATTTATAGTCATAAAGATGTTTTTCTTAAATTGTGGTAATATATATAACGTAAACAATGCCATTTTAACTATTTTTTTGTTTGTTTTGGACCGGTAAGGGGATCTCAACCCTTGGCACGGTGTCATCCGCACCATGCTCGGCCAGTGAGCGCACTGGCCATCCCTATATAGGATCCAAACCCACGGACTTGGCGCTCCCAGTGCTGCACTCTCCTGAGTGAGCCACAGGACCAGCCCATTTTAACTATTTTTAAGTGTACAAATCAGTGACATTAATTATGTTCATACTGCCATACAATTATCAACCTGTTTCCAAATCTTTTCTTTATCCCAAACAGAAATTTTATAAATACTAAGCAATAATTTCCTTTTCTCCTCTTCCCACAGCCCCTAATAATCACTAATAATTTACTTATTCTAGATAATTTATAGCAGTAGAATCATAAAACATTTGTTCTTTTATGTCTAGCATATTTTACTTGGCATGTCTTTGTGGTTCATTCATGTTGTACTATGTATCAAAAATTAATTCCTCAGGCTAAATAATATTTAATTGTATGTATATAATGCATTTTGTTTGTTCATTCATCTGTTGCAGGACAGTTGGGTTGTTTCCATCTTTTGGCTATCACAAATAATGCTGCTATGACCACTTGAGTACAAGTATCTGTTTGAGTCCCTGCTTTCAATTCTTTTGGATATATATATACCTAGGAGTAGTGTTGCTGGGTCATATGGTAATTCATATTTATAAATCTATATCTTTAAAGAACTGCCATTTTTTTTCTGTTTTCTACAACACTTGCACAAATATATATTGCCACCAGCAATGTGCAAGGTTTTCAATTTCCCCACATCTTGACCAACACTAGTTATTTTAATTGTAGTTATTATGGAAATTGTGAAGTAGTATCTCTTTCTGGGTTTGATTTGCATTTCCATAATGACTATGGATATCGAATAGTTTTAAATGTGCTTACTGGCTATTTAATTGTTTTCTTTGAAAAAATGTCTTTGGAGAAATGTCAAATCCTTTGTTCATTTTTTTAAAAAAATTGGGCTGTTTGTCTTTTTGTTGTGAGTTTTAGTAATTCTTTATATATTCTGGATGATGGAGTTTGGATGTGTTGTCCCCTCCAAAATTCATGTGGAAATCTGATCTCCAATGTGGCAGTGTTGGAAACTGATTGAGTCATGGGGGTGGATCCCTTATGAATGGATTAATGCTCTCCCTGGGGGTGGGGGGAGTAATGAGTGAGTTCTCGCTCTATTAGTTCCCATGAGAACCTCTTCTTTATAGGACCCTGGCACCTCCTCTCTCTTGCTCCCTCTGTCTTGCTTCCTCTCATCATGTGATCTGCTCATACCTGCTGGCTGCCACTTTCTGCCATGAGTAGCAGCAGCCTGAGGCCCATGCCAAATGCAGCTGTCCCAGAATCGTAAGCCAAATAAACCTCTGTTCTTTATAAATTCCCAGTCTCAGGTATTTCTGTTATAGCAACACAAAATGGACTAATACACTGGATGTTAAATCCTTATCAGATATATAATTTACAAATATTTCCTCCTATTTCATTTTTTTTCACTTTCTTGATAATTTCCTTTTATGCACAAAAGTTTCAAATTTTGATGAAGTCCAATTTATCTGTTTTTGTTGTTGTTGTTGTTGCTCATGGTTTTGGTGTCATATCTAAGAATCTATTGTCAAATCCAAGGTCATAATTTATTCCATTGTATTCTTCCAAGGGCTTTATGATTTTAGTTCTTATACATAGGTTGTTTATCTATTTTTAGTTAATTTTTGTATAGGGTGTGAAGTACAGGTTCAACTTTATTCTTTTCATAGGAAATTCAGTTATTCCAACACCATTTGTCAAAAAGACTATTCTTTCTCTCATCAAATGGATTTAGTACCCTTGCCAAAAAGCAATTGGTCATAAATGTGTGATTTTATTTTGGAATTGCCAATTCTACTCCATATCAAATTTTATGCCAGTACCACACTGTTTTGATTGATGTAGCTTTGCAGTAAGTTCTGAAATTGTGAAATGTGAGTCCTCTGACTTTGTTCTTTTTTCAGATTGTTTTGACTACTTGAGGTCCCTTAGCATTCTATATGAATTTAAGGATTGGTTTAACACTTCTGAAAAAGACACTGGTGAAATTTTGATAGGGGTTGTGTTGAATCTGTTGACCATTTTGGGTACTAATGATAATGTAACAATATTCACTCTTTCTACCCATCCATGAACATGAGATATCTTTTCATTTCTTTAGGTCTTTGATTTCTTTCAGCAACTGTTGGTAGTTTTCAGTGTGCAAGTCTGTCACTCCCTTGGTTAAATTTATTTTGGGTATTTTTTTCTCTTAGATGTTATTGTAAATGAAATTATTTTTTTTTACTTCCCTTTTGGATTGTTCATTACATATATATAGAAGTACAACTAATGTTCATGTGTTGAGCAACTTCACTGAATTTGTTTTTTAGATCTAGCAGCTTTCTTGTGTATTCTTTGAATTTTTTATATACAAGATTATATCATGTATGAATACAGATAGTTTTACTTCTTCCTTTCCAATTTAGATACCTTTCATTTCTTTTTCTTGTCTTATTGTTCTGTCTGGAACTTCCAGTACAACACTGAACAGTAGTAGTAAAGTGGGGATCCTTGTCTTCTTTTAAATATATTTTTAAATAAATATTGAAAAAAAATGTTAAACATTAGAAAGTTAGAAAATAAAACAACAAATACAAACAAAACTGAAAGAATAAAACTGAAAAAAGAACATAATAAAATAAAACAGAAATTATTAAAACAAAATTTAAAAAATAAAAGGGAAAGACAATAATTAGGTAGAGTTTTAGAAGTACTATCAAGCAGAATACAAACAAATCTGTGGATTATTCTGGACAGTTATGTAGAAAAATGGTATTAGAACATGATACAAAGTAAGCTTTAATTTCATCTGTAATTTTTTTTTTTTGGAATGACTAAAGCTAATATAATGAGTTAATGAATATTTCTGATATAATTCCCTGTACTTTTTTATATGGTTCAAATATGTGTAGGAAAACTTATGCACACATAATTTCAAAGGTAAAGCTGGATGTGTAGTTTTTATAATATTCTTATATATTTAAAAATACATGTGTCCTATAGTTATGTCACATGAAAAAAAATATATACTGGGTTAGAAAATAGAAATAAAAGCCTAAACAATTTTCTTACAGGAGAATTAAGTAATAACCTCAGGAGATGGGGGAGATTAACATCATAACAGACTTCAAAGGTTTGTTTTTTTTGTTTTTTGTTTTAAGTTTGGGATATTTGTGAAAATTAGCTGCTATTTATTTCCAATATGTGCATATTAAATTTAAGCAATAATTGTATTTTTATTGATGAACTGTGAGGCTGGGCCAAAAAAATAAAATAAGAAATTCAAGTAGCTGGAGATTAGCAAAATGATAAGTGGATAAATGGAAAAAAATATGTATATAAAATATACATACACCTCAAGACATCAAAACAATGCAACTTTTAAAAAATAAATATTTCCATCTGAAGCAGTTTCAAAAGTCCTTTAAATTTAACTCTTCAGATTTAGAAGAAACTTCTTACCTATTTCTTTTTAGATAACTCAAAACTTAACAATTTATCCACAAAAATCTTATTCCTTTTTTTTCAAGGATACAGTATTTTATTATTACAATGTTATCAAAAAGAGAAATTCTGAATCTTCTCAGGAGGGACCCCTGTTTGTTTTCTCATTGAAATTTCAATAATTTTCACATTTTTAGTTAAATATGTAATCTAATTTTGGATGACTTACTTGCAGCAGAGTTAGCAGTTTTGTGCAACAAATCAATCCACACTAGTAAGGATGACTTCTCATTTTATGAAGACATGGCCACATTTCAATGAAAAAATTCACAAGTCTCACCACTCTGTGACCCCTTATCTATAGTCCTTTTTATCTCATCCTGTTCTAGCTCATTACTGTCATAACAAAAGCAGCCATTCTATTTCACTTCTGATCTTATTTGTCCTTTAAAGGTGAAGAATAAAAGGACCAAGATGATAGGACCTCAGCTTTTCCTTTCTTTAAATAGCCAGTAAACTCTTTTTTAGTCTAATAAGTTCATTCAAAATATCTGCAGTTTCTTTTTCAATAGGGCACTTTCTAAAATATAATTAATTGCTCCTATCTTCAGTTAATTTCTTTCAAAAATGCCTTTGTAGTGGACGAAGTTTCATTTACATGCAGGAATTAATCCAAGGCTACTCTGAAGAAAGGTGGTAGGTAGATGAGTGTGTATAGAGTCCCTGTAAGGCATTCACAAGGTCAGAGACAAATCATTAAAATGCTGCTGAAGGGTCTCTTAATGACAAGAAGTACAGTGTATCATTGTTCATTGCTTTCTTTTAAATCCTGGCCCCTAGAATCGTGCTAATTCACATTTATATACAGGTTCGAAGATGTTATTAAGTATTTAGGATCTGAGCAGCCTGGGATGATTTGCAGTGAAATTAGCTACCCAAAAGTTCCAATAGAAATCAGATAAATGTGGCAGATTTACTACAAAGAACTATCACTTCTGCTTCTCTAAACCACATAAGAAGAGGGTGATAGAATAAAAAGGTGTAAACCCAAAGGGCAAAGAGAAAATGAAACAACACAAGAGATTTTAATGAATCTTTGGAATACAGAAAGTGGAAGAAGGGAAAATTGGTAAATTACTTAGAAAAGTGGAAATAGCTATTACCTAAGAGCCTTCAGAGGTGGGGAGAAAAAGGTAGCAAGGAAATTTATTTTTAAACCACAAGGATGACTGAGGACCATGGAAGCATAAGGTAAAAGTGGAAGGTAGCAGGGAGGCTCAAGACAGTAAACAGCGTGGTTTCACACACAGATTTTTCTTTTTACTGCCTAATGAGCCTGGTGTATCTGTCTCCCTCCCACCCACCTGCCTTAGCCTTTCTGCAGCTGTTTATTTTTAATTTCTTCTACAGATGCTCCAGACTCAGACACAAAGCACAGCAAAAAATGGGGTGAAAGATGAAACTAGACACATGAAGAGTAAGTTGGAATTCCCAGGCCCTTACCCCTGCGTTGCTTTCAAAATATCTGTAGCTGGAATATTTGTCCCAAGGAAGAACACAGAAGGAAAGCAAACTAGCATGGGAAGAACATGTCAGAATAAAATTAAAGGAAGAACAATGAAGTGTGATAATCTTATTGCTATGAAAACAGAGGTACTCAAAACAATCATTACCATCATATTTTTATTTATTTACTTTTAACATTTTATTTTAAAAACATTTGTAGTAAAGAACAAATAAATACTTTTCAAATAAGGATGTAAATCTGTGCTATATAAATGAATCATGTGAAGCTCTAATAACAATCACTATGTATACCATTGAATTTGTTATTCTAACAATGTTAAGTAAAATGCCTCTTTTTTAGCAATTTCATATGGTAACTAACAATGACTGAGAATCTATTTATAATATAAGCTATTATATTGCCCATCTCACTATAAAAAAATTTTCGTTAATGGCTGACTCTTTTTATTAGAAAACCTTAAGCTTTACTAAAGTAAAAAATAAGCTTTTCATTTGTCCTATTTGTTTTACAACACATGACAAATATTAGAAAGATATGTCCACCTTTATTGTGTTGTTACATCCCCTATTTTGTCTCTGAAATGCCATTTGTTTGAAAGGATTCAATAATAATCATAATAAACCTCCATTAATCATCTTACTTGAAATGAGGCCACAACAATTTTAAAAACATAATGGCTATGTCATTAAAGACAACTGTTTTTCTTTTGTTTGAGACAAAAGGGTCATAAGTTGTTATTATTAAAAGCATATTCCTTGATATTTTACTTAAGTTTATAGTTCAATAGATTATTCTGCATTACAGAACTCCTCACTTTTAAAAATCACTTTTCAACTTGATATCCTATGCAGTTTTTTTTGTTTGTCATGCTGTAATAGTTCCTGCTGTTATAATAAAATCATGGAATAGACATACTTTGATCTCTGTCTTCTGGATAAAGTAAAAAAGAATTTTTATTTTATTTTTTTAAAGACTGTGGTAACAAAGCTACATGTATACATTATGCCCAAAGAGAAAGATTAGGCAGAAAATAACTTGTCAACCCTCCCTACATCTATCAAGTCTTCATTTAAATGTCTTTCTCAGCCTGAAGAGAAGAAAGCATTTACTTAAGTGTCTAATCAATTAGCAAATATAAGGTATGACAGATTATGAGGAGAGAAAAAGCTGTGGAGGCTGTCAACTTGATTTCATATTTTTTCATAACGATTAATTCATTTCTAACAGCATGTTACATACTCTAAAGTAATTCAAAAGGTGTAGTCCCTATTCCTTGAAATTTACATGGCTACTAAGTGATGTAATAAGTCAGGGAAGATAAAGTTAGTTTTACTATGTGCAGAATATCATAAAATGCTAAGTACTTTTGTCCTATTTCTTATTTTCCCCCCAGAACTCAAAAGAGGAGTAAGTAATACTATCAACAAGATCAAGAATCGATCTGCTAGCATTGCCTTCATGTAGGTTATGATAAATGCATCATTTAAAGCTAATCCTTAGGTAAGCAGATGCCTGACTCTTGCTGAGGCATTGTGATCAATATTTTATATTTGCAAAATAGGTATAAAATTGATAATTCAAATAACTATTGGACTAGCCCCCTTTAGAGCTCATTTCTCTTGCTTGTAATACAGAAATGAGCTGAAATTTCATTTCTTTATAAATTACTCAGTTTCATGTATTCTATTATAAAAAATAAAAAAAAATTAATAAATACAAAATATTAATAAACATTGATAACTTTCACAGTTTGGAGGCTGGGAAGTCTAAGGTCCAGGGAGTGCATCTGGCAAGAGCCTTCTTTTTGTGGTGACTTTATACAGCAATTGAGGATGTCACATGGTAAGAACAGCCTGAGCAAAAGAACTAAACTTATCACTTACTGCCCTTATAAAGCCATCAGAACCACACCTATGATAATTCATTATTTCATAAATGGATTAATCCATTCATGAAGGCATGGTCCTTACAATTCAATCAACTCTCAAAGGCTTCACTTTTTAAATCTCATAATAGGGTTTCTCATTCTCTTAACTGTTGCAGTAGAGACCAAGTTTCCACTACATGAACTATTAGGGGACACATTTGACCTACAACACTCCGTTTCACTGTATCAAAGGGTCAAGTGTGAGTTGCCTGGTGAATTATGGAATTCTGTATTTTCTTCCTTCGGCAGATCTCTTGTACGATGAATGAAGAAATGATAAGAAATCTATCTGCTACCCTAGGAATTCTTGCAGACTCCACTGCAGATGCTCTTACTACGCAATGGCACTTGTTAAATTCTCTTGCCAGGGTAGTCTCAGATAATAGAATTGCTCTTGATTATTTATTAGCTGAGCAAGGTGGTGTCTGTGCTATTGCTAATACTACATGCTGTGTGTAGATAAACTTCTCCAGGAACGTTGAGGCTCAGTTGCCTGAAATAAGAGAACAAGCCACATGTCTACCCCAAGTCTCCCCCAGTACTTTATGGTCATTTAATCCATGTAGTTGGATGCCTTTACATCTAGGCTCCTGGCTTAAAACCATCATGCAACCTAGAATTGTCATATTGTTATTTTTGCTTTGTATTTTTCTTTTTAAACTGTATACATGTCGTTTATTAAATCTCTGCAGATATGCAAAAAATACATATTTTTGATTTGTACTCGATGAAAATCTAAGCTGTCACTATATGATGCTTTACAGATAAAATATTTGTCATTATACTGTATTTTTCTCTGACACCAGAATGCAATCATAAGAATCCAAATTTAGAAATTTTTCTTCAGTGTTGACTTTTCTATATCACAATCCTCATGGTATTTTAGCTCCATAAATGAGTAACACTTAATGATTTTCTCAAAGATAAATTTATATTTTCTAGTTTCTGTAGTTATTGTAAGGTTGGCAAAATTCCTAGTAAAGCAAAAACAAATGTTTATATCCAAACTTTGTACATCTTTTTAGGAAGAAATATCAATTTACACTGCCACCAACAGTGCATGGGGGTTCTTTTTGTTCTATATCTTTTCCAACACTTTATACCAGTATGGCATATGTAAATGGACATCTCATTGTGTCCTCTAATTAGTTCTGAAGTTGAATCGTTTTTAATATCTTTTTTGGTTATATATTTTCTCTTTCGTAAAGTGCTTATTCAAGCCTTGTGATTTCACTACCGTTGGTCTGTTTTCATATTGGGATGGTACAAGTTATAGACCAGAATTCTGAATATGAGTCTACTGTTGGCTAAATATGCTATAAATTTGTTTTCCCAATTAATATTTTTATTGTATATGTTAATCAAATAGAATTTATATTTTTTAACATAATGGAAATTATCTTTTTAATTTTTTTTTTAGGCCTTTTCATGTCTTAAGAATTTCCTAGCCTGGGATAATGAAGATATTCTCTTACGTAATTTTCTAAACGATAACTTGGAATTGCACATTTAGGGAAACAATTAGGGTGAACCATCTTTGTTTTCCTTGGATATTCCTATTTTATGCCTATTGTACAGGTTACTGAATAGTACGTCTTTTTTTTCTCAACAACAACCCCGTTTGTATGATAAAGCATATGCATATAACAAACATGGAGTTGATTTTTTCTATATTGTGAGGTAGGGGTCTACATTAGTAAGATTTGTCTGGGTAACACATATCATATAATTCTAAGTGGATGCTAACAGCAAATCTTTATTCTTCATTCACGTGTCTGTGGCTTGGTTCTGACTCTATGTGTTTTAGCTGTGGCTTAGCTAGGCTCTCTTAAGCTTGGCTTCAGACTCAAAATATGGTGCCGATCTATTTCAGATGATGAGATAACCCACAATCCATTGGTTAAAGCAACCTACATGGCCAAGAAGAAAATCAGTGGGGCAGAGATACATATTCTTGATGCAAGCTTTGGTCAGATTGGGGAAGGAAAAAATTGTGAGGAGGGATGAAATATTTCTATATTCAGCAGAGTCTAGCTTAATTTATTTTTACCTCTATGGATATCCAATGTATTCAGTAACATTTACTTTACTGTGGTGCCTTAATATAATAAAATGTTCATATATTCATGGATTTGTTTTTTTAAAAAAAATCTATTTTTCGGTATGTTTGTTTATTCCTGAACCAAGCCACCAAGTTTTACTGAAGTATAATATACATAAAATAAAATTTACCAATTTTAGTGTGCAGTTTGATGAGATTAGACAATTGTATTAATCATGTTAAAAAGTTACTTGAGAATGAATTTTAATAGTATACAATAAAAATAAAAAGGTTGCAATTAAGTAGACATCATGGATTTCAAAGAACAGTGAACGCATGAGTGCAATGAATAAACATCCCAGGATAATAGCTATCTGATAATCCAAGAAATAAACTGATCTAAATAAGAACAATAACTCAGGAGGCTCCAAGAAATATAACTCAAGAAAAATTTGGATTTAACCAGAAAGGTAATCTTAATGACAAGGAGAGCACATAGAGCATGAAGATCTATTTTTATCATAAAGTATAAACAGGATTAGGAATTCCAAGATAAACAAATGGTGAAGAAAGCATAAACAAACTGAGATGCTAACAAAACCATGAAATTATTTTATATAATTAATGGCATTTTTGGAAAACAAATTCATTTTATCTCAATATTATTACATTACTCATTAAGTTGCCCTCATTGTTGGTATCTTAGGAGATTTATTGCATGATGTATTTCTGTAAAGATTACTCTTCCAACAATCAATATTTTCAATGTTTCATAGTTGTCATATTTTATAATTAATTTGTAAATTAAATAGGAATGATTTAATTAAGACTGTAGATTAGAACATAAATTATATATTTTTTCATTACATAATAGTAATGGTGACACTCACAGAGTTGAGTTAAATGAGGTAGAGAATTGGAGAGGAATAGATTTCCTCATTATACGTAATAGAGAGATAATAGGAACTGCTGGAATTTTATGGACCAAGAAATAGAGATTTATATTACAAAGATTATCACTAGGAAAACAAAATAACTAAAAATATTGGAGGAAGAGGGAAGAGAAAGTTGGAACAGAGAGGTGTTGTTTTTATTAACAGAAAATCAAAAGAAAAAGTTTAAATATGATAAACCAAAAAATAGACTTAGACCTACAGAAGAACCCACCAGAGTTATGCAAATGTATAATCATTAAAACTGCAACCTTGGAAAGTAGGATCTGAGTGGAGGCTTGTAGAAGCACAATCTACAATTTTATATTGTATTCTTATCTACTGTTTTAGCTGTTCTTTATAATCAGTTTATTGACATTTATAATGAATTGAAAGCTCACGGATCTCTCTTCCCCAACCCAATAGAAAAAAATCGAATCACCTCATCTATTCAACCTTCTGGAGAAAAAGTCAACACTGGTATAATAGCTCCAATCTTTTTTTTAACTTCTCATATAGCATCTTTTGTATGTGGTCATATTTAATTTTCATTTAGTTCATATACTTCTAAAAGTATTTCACATATACTTATTCCATCTTTGCAAATATAATCTCTCTTAAGACACTAAAGAATATTCTTCTTATTATTACTTTTCTTACAATTATCCACTGTCTGTAGTTTCACAGACCTTCAAGTCCATGTAGGTGATTTATATGTACTTATTAAACAGAATTATTTTTAAACTAGTTGACACATATGAGCTAGAATAATCTGAATATATAACTTTAAATGAGCAGAGTACAGAGGTTATCAGAAAAAAATTGGATTCATCAGGGAAAGAAGAGAATTTTGATCTTTATTTCTAAATAAGTGATGAACAGAATAGAGCAGAGAAGGATGATTGGAAGAAAAAATCTACTACCAATGTCAATGAAATATAAATCTGTTCATGTCATTCTAGTGTTTAAAAAGAAAATGGAATGGGCTGCTCCATATCATATCTAACTTAAATTTAACCACTGTAGCATAACGTAAAACTGCTAGACTGCTGCACATGCAGCTTTATTCCTTTGCACAATAGCCACTAGAAATGATGCTCCCCTTAATTACAGAGAAAAAGCCTGGAGCAGATTCATTTCTAGAATCTCTTGCCAGTGGGATTACCATTTTCCAATGAGCAGCACTAGCATGAGATTTGCAAGGTGAAAGAGGAAGCTAATCCAGGCACTTCAGGGACAGTTAGGGAATATGAATAAACAGGGAATAGGAGTTCATGCTAGTGGCTACCAAGTGAAATCTGGTAGCAGAGAAGTCATTGTCAAGGTATCTTCTATAGTGATTTGTGCATCCTCACTGAGAATTATGTTGAATATGTTCAATACTTACTTCATAAGTTGGAACAATGCATGGCGAATATACATATAAAGTGTAAACTGGATATTCCATTTCAAAACTAGAAAAACAGTTTTCAGCATATATTTTTAAACTAAACTCTTAACCCTATTTTTAAATAAGAGCTATTCCCTGGCCAAATCTCTGATGCTAGCATAAGAGGTCATGCCTCTAAGAATTTTTAAGACAAAGTAGCAGATATACAGGATTGGCAAGTGTAGAGAGCTAATTTACAACATAAAGACTGTAGTTAATAAAATTGTATTTTATTAGAAATTTTTGTTAAATAAGAGAATTTTAGCTGCTCTTGTCATAATAAAAAAGTAACTGTGTGAGATGAGAGACATGTTGCTCTGCTTCACTATAGTAACCATTTTACCATCTATATGTATTCCATAATACCATGTCATAAACCTCAACTATACACAATAAAATTTATTTTGAAAAATAATGTTCAAAAATATTTAATTTCTAGTTTTCAAATTAAAGTCACTACTTTTTTTTTTGATAAGCTGAAATAAGGAAGCTCAATATCTCAATTTGTTGCTTCAGTCTACTTTATCTTATAACATTCTTTATGCTTTAGAACTCTACCATATATTGTCATATTCTCTTATTCAGAATTAAATTACACAAATATAGCTGAACAAACTTTTGTCAATAGTGTCTCTTTTAACTGAAAGGCTATAATTAATTTACTTACTAAATTCTAAACTCCTATTTTAAATTGTCCCAAAAGAAAAGAGCTATCAAAAAAAAGCATAAAGAATTTGACAGCTTAATCTCCTCAATATGTCACTGAAAGAACTGTAAACTACCGTCAGGTTCTGCTGCTTTTGAGACTGACAGAGATGGTATTACAAAAATCAAGTGCTATGAGAAAGTGTCATGTTTTAAGGTACTGTGGAAATGAATATTGAAAGAAAGAATAAACACAATTGCACTTCAGAGATCAGATCAGTTGAGTTTTGTAAAAAGTTAGCACCACATATGCAGAAACATAATTTTAAGAAGCTGATTGATTTGCAAGCTATACGGTCTATCACTACTTGAATACAAAAATGATGCTCTGCCAAAATTCTTAAGTAATACTTATTATAGGAAGAAGTAGAATGAATTCCCTTTAATACTCTTTTATTCAATTGTCCTAATGATGCATTTATTATTGGCACAATAAAAAGAAGATAACAAATTACATATGTGAATCTTTCATTCAGGTGAAAAACCACAATGCTTATTAATTCAGCCTTCTTTCACTGACCATCTCGTCAGAAATGAGGCCATTAACTGGTGGTTCCATTATTAGATTTAACTGGGGCTGAACACTTAGCAGTGAGAATACTCTTGCCTTGCATCAGTTTCCTCTGGACTCTGCCTCAAAGACCACACAAGACCTCTGTTCAAAGAGATCAATTCCATTACTGTCTTGTGAGTTATTTGCTGCTATTTTCCTCATTGAAAATTTGGTCATGCCACCTTACTTTGTCCTTGAATCTGTGTCATTAGAATATATGTCTGCCCTTTCTCTCTCTCTACTTCAGCTCAGTCCTATAAGTAGCTTTGATTTTCTGTCATCAGATGTGGATTAAGGGGTGGGTCGGCAAGGCACACTCCTGAGGCAGCCATCTTGAAGGGATGTATTGGAGAGCAAATTGTGTTTACCAGAACTCATCTCAGGAAGAATGAAACCATGCAGAATGAGAGGAAAAACACTGAAACTCTTTAGTCAGAAGATAAAATTCCTCAAGGACTTGCTCAAGACGTGTGGTTAATGAATAACTTAATTTGTGGATCCTGTTAGAGACAGGGTGTTTCTTTTGCTGCTTGTGCTATGCAAGTTTGGGCTAGAGCTGAATTGCCTGGGACTATAGAAGAAAGCAGCCTAGTACTCCTTCATTGTCTCCAGGTAAACTCAGAATCTCTTGCTAAAAGAAAATCTAAAAATATTCACAGACTGTATGATGGGGTATCTAACTATCAGCTACCCCAGCTCCCAGGAGTGTCTTTCCATTCTTGCCTGTAGGAGAGTGATGCAGTGAATATTAGACAGCTATAAAAAACAACTATCAATGAACTCTTTCAAGTTGACCCTACCTTATGATTCCAGTAGCTATTGCTCTGCATAATAACAACTTTGAGGGAGAAGAGATTATATAAATCAAAACCCTTCTTTTTATAGAGATATTATGTGTCTAACACCTGAACCATGTAAAAATTAGTGGTGGGTATAGGATTATAATGCCATTTCTCAATAAAATGTTCTATAATTTTATCAAGAACTTTCCTTAAAGAGCTGTGATATATTCAGTGTAATCTATGTAGACACTTGGACCAAATCATGGCCAAATTGTCTTTGGAGTTTGATGCCACATTTTTTGTTATATTTACAAAGTGTCCTCTGCCAAACCAAAACGACACAAAACCATCTTCATAACCATGCTTTTCCTTTGTTTTAAGCATTAATGACCTATTTGTCAAAATGCCTACCGGGCATTTGGTGACACCATCAATTTCTAGATCTCACTCCTGTTCTGGCCAGCATCCCTTCACTCATCACATTGCGTTCACTTACCTTGAAAGTTTGGATAAATTCTGGCCAGAGCTGTAGGTACACAGCTCTCCAGTGTCATAGAAAAGTGATTTACGAACAACTGATCTCTCCATAAGTGTGCAGTCTTAATGTATAGCAATGAGAAACTGTTGTTTTACAATCTTTTCATTAAAAGCCTGATTGAAAACTAAAAAAAGAGAAAAAAAGTCAACACATTCTAAATGCTTTTCAGTGTTTTCTGATTTTAGTTTTATTCATGTCTCTATCTGTATTACTCTGATCAATATGAAGTAGTTTAGATTCTTTCTACCTTCTAATTTAGCTTCCATGGGTACTGTTATCCATTTGAAAGCTTTGACTAATAGTCTTTGTATTCTGAATTATCATTAAACTTGCACTTGCCATATTATTTCTGCCTGGAGATTTCTTCATCTATTTCACATATAAATTTCCTCTTTTCTCATTGTTAAATTTTCAACATTAACATAACACAGCATGCTTATATGTGCATTCATCTCTCTTTCTATTTCCCCTTCACCATTAGCAATCAATCAGCAGGCCCTTTAGGTTCTCAATTTGTACAAGTATCTCTACTGTCCATCTACAGTGCCACCAATATTGTCCAAACTACTATCTTCTCTCAACATGATTTCTTGTAAACAATTTTGTTCTTCTTCATTCATTTCCATAAATTAGTAGGATGTCAAAAATACTAAATCCCTTTAGAGTCTTTCCAAGTTAGAAAGCAAAAAGAGCATTTTACATATGGAGTAATTTCTTTTCAACTTGAAAAAAGTTATATTCCTGTATCATTTCTTATGCAAAATAAATTCCAGATGATATTTAAATGGGAACTATGTAAATGTTAAGAATATGTAATAGTTCTAGAAAAAAAACAAATATTTTTAACATTTGAGACAAAGGTCTTTCTAAACAAACAAAATCCATGAACTCATAAAAAATCAGTTTGTTACATACATGAAAAAAATTAAATTTTCTATGGAAAAGTATGATATACGGTGGGAAAAATAAGAAGCTAGGAAAAAATTAAAACATATCAGAAACAGGAAAATTGAAAAACCATGATTCCTATCCAAAGAAATGGGTAAAGGAATGATTATCCCTCTCCAAAGTAAAAATGACCAATAAGCATATTAAAAATGTATTCAATATCATTCATTTCTGAAATAAATATGTAAACTAAAATAAGATGCCATTTTCTCCTGTCATGTCGAATAATATTTTATAAACTCTGATGATGCCTAATAGACTGGCAATAGTTTGTGAAAATGAAGAATCTGAAGTTTTGAGAGTTTTCATTTATGCAGTATTATAGGTAGAAACTTGTACAGTATAAATAAAAATTTACAATGAAACAGTTTATGATCAAGGGATCCCATTGGTTCAATGACAAATGAGAATAGAAGAATGTGTATGTATTTTCAATACGCAAAAGTGAACATAGGATTAATGGGGTTATCATATGATTTTAAATATTGCATGAGTTTTTTCAAGTAAGTAAAAGAAAATGCTTATAATAACACGAGAAGAATATTGGAAATGTTTTAAAATCCAAACTGAGATGACTTTAGTAAATCTAATGCGGCACTTAAATGTACTCTGAAAATCACTAAATTATTCATTTTTACTTCATAGTTTAAACTGCTATGTTTTTATTTTTCAGTTTTTCTTTTAAGAAAAAATCACGTGCCAATAAAAAGAAAGAAGAATGTAGCATGTAAGTTCCAGAAGAACTAGGTATGTATCTGTTGTTTGTCTATTTGTTTTTATTACCATTTCTCTACTACCTAGAAGACTACCTAGCAAGTAAAAGGTGCTATATGACTTTGTTGAATGAATGAATGAATGGATGAATAGACAATTAAAGTAAAAATACAAGCAATTTCTGTAGACCCAGTATATTTTATTAGATTGGAAATTAAATAAATATGTACTTACATTATTTTAAATAAAAGGAATTCTAAGAGCTGTTAACATATAAAATTGGCCATGGTTATAGTTCATATATATAAAATATATATACATATATATATATTTGAATTAAATTAAGACATATAAATTGAGACAAAGGGTTTCTTATAGAGATTTAACTTATTTCAAAGATAGCTTTAAAATGATAAATTTTTAAAAAATGTAAATAAGCTTAAATCAGCAAACAGATTTAAATCTGACAAGGCATAATAGATGATCAGGCTAACCTTACTGTCACCCAGGCCTTATATCTTCTCTCCAAAGTGGAAGTCCTTTGACTTGTACCTGTGGACTCAGATTTATTTTAGAGTTAGGGACCAATAGTTTTCTTAATCAGCAGATATTTAAGAAGTAGTAAAATTTTAAAGTCAGATGACAGAATTGAATAAATTTTATCCTATACTTTCTCTGTCCTTGTTTCCAGTTGCAGCAATGAAGCTTCTCTTTTTGTTTTTCTTTGTTTTTCCCATGAGACCCTAGACCCAGTAATTGGATATTTTCCTGCCCCATTTAAAATTATATATTCTAATTAAAAAATACTCTTTCTGTGAAGATATCCCAGCTTGACTCCTAAGTGCAAATAAATTATTTAGTTTGAGACTATATTTTTGGAAAGATTACTGCTGAGTATAAAAGGTCATTTAGAAAATGACAAAAAAAACCATATTTTATTAAGCAATTTCATCTATATGAGACTGAAAAATTACATATGTGCACATATGTAGTACGTATATAGAGATATACATATACAAATATATCTGCATATACATACAGAGAGATATACACATATATATTTATATTAAACAGAAATTTTAAATAAAACAAAGTACAGTGGATGTTTATCCTTTTTCTTTTTTCGTTCTTTAATTCCTGGGTATGTAAAAAACAACATTATATAGAACAAAATTG
The DNA here is from genome assembly GCF_000696425.1 of Galeopterus variegatus. Taxonomy (NCBI): domain Eukaryota; kingdom Metazoa; phylum Chordata; class Mammalia; order Dermoptera; family Cynocephalidae; genus Galeopterus; species Galeopterus variegatus. Next base: position 277,819 of record NW_007728019.1, on the reverse strand, counting down.
GTGAAGTCTACACTTTAGCATAGTTTATTTTTAGAAGAGAAGAATAAACAGAAGCTGGCTAGGACGTTAAGTGGACAAATATTAGCATAAAGTAAGAAAGAATAAATCTAAAATAATTTAAAATATAATGTCATCCATCTTATACCTACAGCACCAACAGTTTGGTATAAGCCTGTTGCACCATTGTAATATTGATAGGGCCCCCTTTTAACTCTCGATAGTGTCTTGTTATGGATGTTAAATTATATGCTCGCTTTACTCATGCATTGTTCAATGTTCCAGGAATGGACAGAGTCCACAGTAAGGAGTTCAGAACAAGGGGAGAAAGTAGACAGATTCATTGTTGGAAGAAATTAGTCTTTTTCTTTCACTATATCCCTACTGCAAACAAAATTCAGCAGTCTTGTCTCTCATCAAAGAAAGTCTACAGGCTCCCAGGTGAGTGCGGTGTAACTGAGTCTATTGCCTGCTGGTGAGCCATTATTTCTGGGACCATGAAGATACATTATTTTATCTGTTCTAGCTCAATATTATAATCCATTGCATTTTGCCTATGTTTTAATTTTATCCTCCATAAACTAGAGGGGTGGTTTCTTCAAAGACAAGTGATAAAGATAGCTACATTTAAATTATATACAGGTCATAGACTCTGTATAAATGTAGAACATAGCAAGTGATCTTCCACAAACTCTAAATGGCTTCTCACTAGGATGGAAATCATTCAGGGCAAATTCAGAGAGCATAAACTGAGAGCAGAGCATGTCTGAACATAGAGGATTTGCATTTGTTATGTGAGTTCATTTAACGTTTTTCTAATTCCTCTGAGTTTTGCATTTCATAGACATACGGCTCAGTGTGAAGGCTCTGAAGCAATTCCAGAATCATCCAAAAGAAGAATTTAGTAGCAGATGGCAGTAAACACACCATAATGGGCCTTATTTTGTTTTATTTTATCAGACCAAGTTTATGACCAAAGTTACGAACTTAATTTGTCTTTTTTTATAGCCATGATAGTGGTTCACATTGCATTCATTTCACCAGCTGCCTTTTCTGAGTCAAATGCCTTTTACTGCTTAATACAGCTAAGCAGTGGAGCAAATAACATATTTAATGCAACAAGCATCTTTCTAATCTGGAAATAAAATAGGGTATTTCTAATAAGGCAGCTTGAGTCATGGATAACACACATGCTTAGTTTTAAGTTAGGTGCATCTCTAGAATGGAAGAACAAAAATAAAAAATCAATTTTATATAATAAAGAGGTTTTAGAAAAAATTATGATTAATTCATTTCAAGATAGAAAAAGAAGGGAAAATTACATGGCAATAGAAAAAGATGAAAAGGATAAAAGAAGTGAAAAGAATCTGATCATGTAATTTGGCCTCAATTAAGCAAGAGGATTATCTCACTTTTTCTAAAAATCAGTAGAACAAAATCTTCTTTAGGTTAATTTCAGATTTAGGTTATTTTATTTCATTATTAAAATAAATGAGACAAAGCATTCAGTGAGCAAAGGAAGACTAAAGCTCTCATAATACAAAGTTAACAATGTATAAACTGGTTGTATTCATCACTTACTTAGATCAGAACACATTTGCTTATATAAAAGCAAAAAAAGTAAATTAGAGTTTATATAGTAGCCTAGGAAATTCTATTAAATCAATAATACAGCAGAATGTATATAATTAGTTCCACTGGTTGAATAATAACTAAAACTCCCTTAAACTTTCTAGCTTGCTCACATTTACAATCATTGAATTTCGATTTATTTCTTGTGCAGAACAGTTTAGCTCTCTCTTTTTCTCACTGCCACTACTCAAGCTATCTTTTGATTACCAGCTCACCTTCCAGATACCCTGATACCAAGAAAGGGGTGGCATGGATATTGTTTGTGGGTATTTAAGCCATGGCAAGGAATTGAGGTACAAATTTTAATGGCATTTTGATATGGGCATCAATCATTATTGAGTTTTGTTAGGATTATTAAGGACTTGAAAGCCAGGTAAACTCTGATTACACTGATAGATTTTAGTCTTTCTGCCTAGAAAATTGAGAATAAGATCCCTGTGAACCTTAGTGGCACCGAGACTCCCTCCTCTTTGACATATTTTTTTCTTTAATTCCCACACCCAGCATCACAGGTAAAGAAATATAGCGGGTGTACTCCTTACAAAACACACCCAAATTCTGTCTATCAGTTGCCACTTACACTTGCATGTTAATCTGCTTTGCAGCTGATTACATAAAAAACTTATTTTCTAAATTATCAAAATTTCTGAGTTTATATTTTATATCCACCAATTTATCTTATAACAATCAACTGCTATAATGAGACTGCAGAAAAGTGTAGGCAACTCAGTTAGATGGGCCTATTTATTGAGGGTTTCTAAAAATAGTAAAAAATTATGGAATTTTTATTAAAATTAAAATGCTAAGTAGTTCCCAATGTATGATAGTTTTAAAACAATTGTTTCAGATGTGTTTTTACCATAGGTAATAGAATTTGCAAGTTGCATTAAAGAAACTCACTTTAGTGTCAATAGGAGACTGGATTCAAGCATGTTATTAAATTTTGTGATAGAATAAAACTTGAATAGTAAAAATTCAAAGTCAGAAAAGGAAATAATGCAATTTTTTCCACTGCTGTCAAAATTCATGTGTCTGTGATTTATCCCAACTTCAATTAGTAAAACCCCTCAAATCATCTATGTTACCTGAAATAATAGTGAGAAGTTAGCTGCCTTTTCTCCTTTTCTGGTCCCCTAACTGCAGAGAACTGATCTTGGCAGAATGATGTGCCCTGAAAAGGGAGGCAAAGGGACGTTTCTACTCTTCAGCTCCATTCAAGCCTCTTTAAATAGAAGCTTATGACTTAGGCAGATCAGCAGAACTGATGCTACCTTAGAAGCTAAAACTGAGCTTTTAAGGAAACTAAGTTCTCACAGCTGCCCTGACGCTGCACTTTGCCCTAAAGTTGCTACAAATTTGAAGCAGTCTGCAACTGGAAGAAGGTCATTCTAAGTGGACAAAAGAGTCAATTCCTCAAGTTTGGGTTTCCACACAACCACACAAGTGATAGGGAGCTATTTGTTAGGTGATGATCACATTACTTGACAAAGGGTATGAAACGTCTAGATTTAAGTCCACCTACTGTTTTTGTTTTTGTTTTTGTTTTTTGTTGGCTGGCCAGTACAGGGATCAAATCCTGCCTTGAATCTTGGTGTTATCAGCACCACACTCTGATCAACTGAGATAACCATCCAGCATCCTTCCACTGTTTTTTATATGCTGTGTGAGCTTTGATAAGTTTTCTGACTTCTCCAGCCATCAGTTTAATCATCTGTTAATTGAGGAAGTGGACCTCACCAAGCTATTTCAAAGGTTAAATTAACCTCTGTTACAATACCTGTAACAGATTAGGGACATAAAAAATGTTTCAGGGGAAATAGTTTTCTTCCTAGGACTGATGAACAACTCAATCCCCAAGAACTCCTTATATTTGAGGTACTTCGTTTAACTAAGCTTGAACGTACTGTCTAGGCCCCTTTTCTTACATAATAATTTAACATATAACATATCCTGGCTAGAATATAAACATTTTGGTCACTCGTATAATGGATATTGCTTAGAATTTGATTAGAATTTTAGTGATATACGCACTTTATAAAAAAAAAAGTCACAGCCTTTTATAGTCTGATTAAATACCTGGTGTTATTGTTTAAATTATAGATTAAAATTTACTATAGCTAGAAGTGGTTGAACTATGTCATTTAGGGATGGTAGCTCCTGAGGTAGGCCTTGAGCAGTGGATAGGATTTCACTAAGATGGTGCACTAACAAGGGCTAGAAATGCCACAAAATCTGCAGTTGGATTGATCTATAAAACATAGACGTGTGAAAATTCTGGGACAGCATGAAATGGTGAGTAACGCCAAAGTCACTGGATCTATGATGCAATTTGGATGGAAAATAATTATTTTAAGTATGCCTTTCTCTGGCCCACACTGCTCTGGATGGACCATTGCTACTTTGAAGGCCCTGCAAGAGAGAACTCTGCAAGTAGTCTAGGCCAGAGAGGAAACGTAACAGTGGCTAGGGCAGAAATACTTTAAAACAAGTGCAGACAGACTGGTAAAACCTGAGAATGTTTTTCTTCACTGAGCCCTTACACATCAAATTGTAAATAATTTCTATTTATGAAAAAACTCTCAGAAAAAATTATCTCAACAGAAGTATATATTAAAGCACATAAATTCTCTACACTGAGGTAGATTCCCTCCTCCTTGCACAAATAAATAACTTAAATTTATCTGAGGGAACCTAAACTAGGGTATGGGCTTTATTCCATCACCTAAATACACATCACCAATGGGGTTACTAACACTTCCAGTGGAATATGAGTTCTCTGGGAAAATAACAACCCCATTAGGAGTATGGACTCTGTGATGGAAAGAACGTGACTTAATACCTAATCGAAGATCAGGCAGAATTGATGAACCAGAAAGAAGTAAAGAATATAATTAGAATCTTCAAAAATTAAGAAAGGATAATTAGAACATGAAGCACAAATAAGAAATTATTAACAGTTTTCAAGTTATAATAGTTAAAATAAAAACTCAGCAGATGAGTGAATTGCAGAGTGATGCAACTGACAAAAAAATCTGATGAACCAGAAAGAAGTAAAGAATATAATTAGAATCTTCAAAAATTAAGAAAGGATAATTGGAACATGAAGCACAAATAAGAAATTATGAACAGTTTTCAAGTTATAATAGTTAAAATAAAAACTCAGCAGATGAGTGAATTGCAGAGTGATGCAACTGACAAAAAAATCTGAAAAAGATTCCATTGAATCAAAAGAGAATAGATATGAAATATAAAAGTAAATGTATCAAGATGTGTATTATACTTGTCCCAGAAGGTGAGAAAAAAATATAAATGAAAGTAAAGGAAATGTGCTAATATGAAGACTAGTAACTTCCCAGAGTTAGGGAAAGATCAGACATTTTAGAATGAAAGATTTAATGCCCCCAATCAATAAGTTTTAAATCACACATTATGGTGAAATTCAAGCATTACACATAGAGGAAACTATACAATCCATTAGAGATCACCTACAAAGGAATAATAATAACATAGTCCAAATATCATTGCTAGATGAAGAAAGACAGTGAAGTAATATTTTCCATTCATTGAAAAAAAGAACTTCAAACTCACAATTTTGTAACCAGCTATCATATCAATCTGAAGACTCAGTGAATATATTACTAGGAATGCACTAAATGTCTCAGAAAGCATATCATAAACTGACCTTCTTTGATAAGAATCTTCAAAGACTCCATCCAGAAAAATTATAAATTCAAAAGGATGTTATGAGAGTTTGAAAGGATGAATAAAGAACTTAGAACAGGTAACATATCTAGATTAGCAGGAAGGAAGGGTACTGAAAGTGGAGATGTGGTATGAGGAAAAAATAAAGTCAAGCAATAATGGAAACTTGCATAGACCAAATGGGTTTCTATGTAATGAAATGAGGAGTATGATTACCTATTTAAGAGAAGAAAGCTGAAGACAAGGAGGAGGAAGATCAAGCAAAGAGGAAGGAGAGAAGGAGATGAGGTGGATCAACAAAGAAATTCTTTTTAGAAAAACTGAGTAGCCCAGCTTAGTAAGTGTGGAAGTTTAATTTTGTATTACAATAAAAAATAATGCTAGAAAACTGAGGGACCTGCTAGTGGAAAATCTAGGATGGCAAACATAAAAGTAGGGATTTGAGAACAATGTAATTCTCTGAAGGCATTTGAGTAGACAAGCAACACAATAAAGCTGTCTTTTAAAAAGGCAATTTTATGAGCAATATTAAAATTGATTGATGGGAGAGAAAGCAGGAAGATATTAAGAAGGTATTTAAAAAATTCAATCAAAAACTTACACTGCCTTGAAATAAGATGATGTATAGCTTGTACGACAATAACAAAGAATAGTTAAGTAGGAATATCCCCTAAGTTTCCTCATCTAGGGTAATGCTAAATGGTGGTACACAGTAATGTCACATTGGTATACCAGGGGAAGATCTATTTTTTTCTCATACACCAAATAAAAAAATTTCTCTTCTGGCAAAGGGTGCAGAATATACATATATTAACTATCATCAAACTGTGAAAGAAAATGCAGGGCATAGGAATGTAAATTAGAGGGCATAGTGCAGAAGGAGATAGGCAGAAAGAAAGCTATTGCTAGGACCAGCAATGGGAAAAGATTACTCTAACTCCAATCGCCCTTCTCAGAGTTGTTTACTGAAATGAGGAAGAAATAATTAGAGCTAGCACTGTTTCCTTATGTTATGGCTAAGAGAGAGTCACATGCTTCGATTAATAAGCTCTTTTTAAAGTTCATGTAAAATCACAGTAACATGAATAATTTGCTTTTT
>NW_007728019.1:267182-270555 GCF_000696425.1 Galeopterus variegatus | reverse complement strand
TTCTTCTTTGGGAGTGTGGACACTTTCAAGGTTAAACCATGGACTAAGGTGCTTGAAAGAGAAGGTAATAAAAAGTAGGAGGCATTATAGAAAGGAAGGGAGAAGACCTAAATGGGAATCCTGCTTTCGTAGGCCTGAAAGGGAGGTGCACTTTTGTTTGTTTATCCTACAAAGCATTGCCTTTTTAGATCAACCAGCTCCATTAGTAAAAAAAATATTTAATAATCTCATCCCAGTCCAATGTGGGTTTTGTTTGGAGAAGACTGACAAGAAGCAAGAAACGTAGGAAAAGGGACTGTCTATGGACTGAATGTGTCCCCCACAAAATTCATATTTTGAAGTTCTGATCCCCAATGTGACTGTATTTGAGCATAGGGCCTTTAGAAGGTAATTAAAGTTAAATGAGGTTGTAAGGGTGGGGTCTTAATCTGATCAACTTGGTAAATTTATTAGAAAGACATCTGAGGACACAGAGAGAGTGTGGCTCTCTGCAAGCCAAGAGAGCCCTCATTAGAACCCAACCAACCTGCTGTCCTGATCTCAGACCACCAGCCTCCAGAAATGTGAGAAAATAAATTTCTGTTGCTTAAGCCACTCAGACTATGGTATTATGTTATGGCAGTCTGAGCAGACCAATATAGGAAGTAAACCCAGTGCCTACTCTGTAGGACCCTTATCCTTGATCTTAGGTTCTGCTGAAAATGCAAATATGTGATCATTAATCAACTCCACTTCCTAATACACATGCAATGTATCTGACAGTTGCATTGGTATATGAAGCCCATGGAATATTATGCCTCCTTTGCACACTAAATTATATTAATGAAGAGTAAATGCATTTCAAACTTTGTATCAATACCTCACATAAAATTTAAGATGTTTAATTAACTCAATAGGTTACCTTTTACTAAAAATGTGTAGCACCAAAAACTTTGAAAAGCTTAATCCGAACATGCAATGTCTATATTAAACATGTTAAATAAAAGCAGATCATTTTTCTTACTTGCTAGAGCTTAGTGGCTACATGACATTACAAAGACTACCATGGGTGTGTGCGTGGAGATGGAGCCCTGTGCTGCTTCACTTCCAACTCTTTTATGACACTCTACAGAAGTTATGGTGGATAATTCATTTTTTTCCACAATTATTAGTCACTAGGACATGATAAGCACTATAAATATTTTTTAAAGAAAAGTTTTATGCATAGTGTCAGAACACTTTACTTTTACCTCTTTTGGCAGTGCTTAAAATAGATATATTTTTTTCTATTTTACTTTCCTGACAGCATTCTCCTAAAATTCATCTCTTTACTGTGAAATAAAATACTGTCAGTAAAAAACAAGTTTTAAAGGTTAGTCTTTTTTCTCCAGTTCAGGCAGTTTTCATTAGCTATTTCACACTTTTAATAGAGGAAGATGTATCCTTCTGAACCCTGACCAAAATTTATAATTGACTCAGAATAAAACAACATATGGTAAATCACTATTTATTTACTACAAATCATTATTATAGAAGTGCATTCTTTTCAGTGGCACTGGTCCATGTGAAAAAATAGCTTGCAAAGTTTTATATTATCTGTAAAAACCTCATATACTAACAGGAATTCAATATTAGCATATTTGGTATTCCTGAAAAAATGAAAACAAATATACAGATTTTAAACTATATTCTCCACCTGTTTTTGTTTGTTTTAAATCAATGATTATGGACAAGTTTCTTAACTTTTCTTTGAAGCTCAGATTTTAATAAAATTGTAATANGGAAGGAGAGAAGGAGATGAGGTGGATCAACAAAGAAATTCTTTTTAGAAAAACTGAGTAGCCCAGCTTAGTAAGTGTGGAAGTTTAATTTTGTATTACAATAAAAAATAATGCTAGAAAACTGAGGGACCTGCTAGTGGAAAATCTAGGATGGCAAACATAAAAGTAGGGATTTGAGAACAATGTAATTCTCTGAAGGCATTTGAGTAGACAAGCAACACAATAAAGCTGTCTTTTAAAAAGGCAATTTTATGAGCAATATTAAAATTGATTGATGGGAGAGAAAGCAGGAAGATATTAAGAAGGTATTTAAAAAATTCAATCAAAAACTTACACTGCCTTGAAATAAGATGATGCATAGCTTGTACGACACCAACAAAGAATAGTTAAGTAGGAATATTCCCTAAGTTTCCTCATCTAGGGTAATGCTAAATGGTGGTACACAGTAATGTCACATTGGTATACCAGGGGAAGATCTATTTTTTTCTCATACACCAAATAAAAAAATTTCTCTTCTGGCAAAGGGTGCAGAATATACATATATTAACTATCATCAAACTGTGAAAGAAAATGCAGGGCATAGGAATGTAAATTAGAGGGCATAGTGCAGAAGGAGATAGGCAGAAAGAAAGCTATTGCTAGGACCAGCAATGGGAAAAGATTACTCTAACTCCAATCGCCCTTCTCAGAATTGTTTACTGAAATGAGGAAGAAATAATTAGAGCTAGCACTGTTTCCTTATGTTATGGCTAAGAGAGAGTCACATGCTTCGATTAATAAGCTCTTTTTAAAGTTCATGTAAAATCACAGTAACATGAATAATTTGCTTTTTTATCTGAGTCTTGCCCAGGTGAGATGAGCTTTCCTCGGTAAATAGCAAGGCCACAGCTCTAACTGGTTAGGCAAAAGAACTGGAATCTGAGCATTAACCATCATCTCCTTTCAAAGGAATTGAGGCCACCATCAGTTTTCTTTAGAGTCATACTTATTCTGAGCAAAGGAGAGCCTTCCTCAGCACAGGGCTAAAGCCTGAGATGTTTGAATCTACAAAACACAAGAGGTGATCTGTCCAGATCTGCTAAGGAACATTTCTTCTTTGGGAGTGTGGACACTTTCAAGGTTAAACCATGGACTAAGGTGCTTGAAAGAGGAGGTAATAAAAAGTAGGAGGCATTATAGAAAGGAAGGGAGAAGACCTAAATGGGAATCCTGCTTTCGTAGGCCTGAAAGGGAGGTGCACTTTTGTTTGTTTATCCTACAAAGCATTGCCTTTTTAGATCAACCAGCTCCATTAGTAAAAAAAATATTTAATAATCTCATCCCAGTCCAATGTGGGTTTTGTTTGGAGAAGACTGACAAGAAGCAAGAAACGTAGGAAAAGGGACTGTCTATGGACTGAATGTGTCCCCCACAAAATTCATATTTTGAAGTTCTGATCCCCAATGTGACTGTATTTGAGCATAGGGCCTTTAGAAGGTAATTAAAGTTAAATGAGGTTGTAAGGGTGGGGTCTTAATCTGATCAACTTGGTAAATTTATTAGAAAGACATCTGAGGACACAGAGAGAGTGTGGCTCTCTGCAAGCCAAGAGAGCCCTCATTAGAACCCAACCA
>NW_007728019.1:255072-267172 GCF_000696425.1 Galeopterus variegatus | reverse complement strand
AGAATAAAACAACATATGGTAAATCACTATTTATTTACTACAAATAATTATTATAGAAGTGCATTCTTTTCAGTGGCACTGGTCCATGTGAAAAAATAGCTTGCAAAGTTTTATATTATCTGTAAAAACCTCATATACTAACAGGAATTCAATATTAGCATATTTGGTATTCCTGAAAAAATGAAAACAAATATACAGATTTTAAACTATATTCTCCACCTGTTTTTGTTTGTTTTAAATCAATGATTATGGACAAGTTTCTTAACTTTTCTTTGAAGCTCAGATTTTAATAAAATTGTAATAATTTATATAAGACTCTGATGCCATAAGTCCCCAGTTTATTAGCATTCATTAGCTTTGTGCTATTTGTGAATATATCTAAAATAAAACCTATAACATTTTTGTGTATTTGCTTATTTTGCATTTTTTATTAGACCACGAATTCTTTAAATGAAGAGATTAGATTTCATTAATTCTTTTGCCTTGAAACCCAGCACGATGATTGGCAATGAGTACTCCCCAAGTAATTGCTTGTCAAATGAACAAATAAATATACAGTGAAAATTAGGAGTAGTCTCTGGATCCTAGCTGTGTGGGGGTCTTTTGCCTTGAAACCCAGCACGATGATTGGCAATGAGTACTCCCCAAGTAATTGCTTGTCGAATGAACAAATAAATATACAGTGAAAATTAGGAGTAGTCTCCGGATCCTCGCTGTGTGGGTTTTTTTTTTTTTAAGGAAATTTATTTTTTAATTGAAACATATTGATTGTACATATTTGTGAGTTATATTTCAGTACATGTATAGAATGTGTAATGTGTGGGTTTGAGTCTCGGTTTTGCACCTACTCTGTTGCCTTGACAAATCAATCCACATTTGTGAGGATAATAATAGAATCTAGTTCATAAGGTTTTTATGTTTATTAATTGAGTCAATGCTTATAAAGCATTTAGGGTAGTGCCTGGCTGTTAGCAAGGGCTCAACCCCCAACATCTATCATTATTATTCACCATAGGAAATATAAGGAACTGTTAAAGCATATATTTTGCATGAAGCTGTGTTAAGCTAAGTATGTTCCTGTCTATCTATGCACAGGGCAAAATGATTTCCACATTTTGCACCTCTCTAGATGCTAGAAACTTTTATCAATTCAGTTAACTTTTCTCAACTTGAGTTCAGTTCATCTGTTCAACAATCTATATTTGGCAGGATATGAAGTAAAAACAACTTTAGTCTTCAAGAAACTCACAATTTAAGAGAATTGGACAAAGATACTCACAGAGCAGTAGTAGTTTATGAAAGTCTTCATTAGCTCAATACTCTGTAATAATGTTTATACTTGTCTTTCTTCCCAATAGAATCTGAATTCATTTAAGAAACAGATATTTTACTGTTCTCCTATCCCCCAAGTTTCTGAAGTTTAACAATAAAATATGACAAAATAACATACATGTAATAAAACAATTGCTTTTGGTTCATCTGAGTGATTAGTACCAGAAGTTGATTCATTAATATTTTTAGAAACAGCAAAATGTCTTTGAAGACTCTAAAGCTCATTAGAAATAAAAAGTGTTTTTAAAATAAAAAAATTTTTTAAATACATATTTATGTTACATATTTAAATTCAATTTTAAACAGGGGAAGGCAAAATATTTTCCTACATTTTAATATAGAGTCCAGGACTTTTCTGGGAGTGGGTTTGTCCTACTCATGTTTTGCAAGGTCTTTCTTGCATAAATAGTCATAAGGCAGTAACTAGAATTTTCTATTTCTATTGCTATAAAGAATTTTAAAATACAAATGAAATAATCTGAGTGCAGAATAACTAGAATTTTTCTCATTTTTCTAGTTTCTTAAAGAAGTTCCACTCTAAACATCTAATTCAACAGTAGTGTTTTCATTTATATACTTTCATATTTCAGAAAAATTCAATGTAGTTTTCTCAGATACAATGCTCTTTATTTTTGCATATAAATTTAATTAATTAGCAAGAAATTAATAAAATCTCATAATTACAATAATAAGTACAATTGGCATATTTTGGGGAACAGAGACAATGATATCTTTGTAAACATATGAATCAGCCTGTGCAAACTTCGGGACTTGAGCCTGTGGGTGCTACACAAGCATGTACTGTGGTTGGAATGTTTTAGAGAAAGGATGTAGAGTGTTAGTCAGTTATTTACATTCTGTCATTGAAGGTCTATTAAAATAGCTTCTATTGTACATCTGGTTGTCAGAAATCTAAAAATTCTTCACAGAGGAGTGGTATTTAAGTTAGAATTAGAATAAAGGGTAAAGATGGAGAATGAGATTTGAGGAGCAGAAAACTGTGAGAAATGACCTTGACTAAAGAAAATGTATGACTCTGGGGGACAGTAATTTTCTAAGTTGAGCATCTGAAGAGAGAATTTGGAAAAGGCAATTTTCTAAAAGGCCTTGCATACTAGGATGGCCAACAAATTTTAAATCCTAAGCAACGCTAAAAATGGAGAATTTGTAAGCAGGGACATGGCATATTAAGTAATTTTGCATCCATATAAGATAATTTAGATGAGATGAGGTGCCTAAACAAAGATAAAAAGCTTAAAAATGATGATAGGAAAACAAGATTTTTGATTGAGATATGCTTTAAATATTTATATTTTAAAATCCATATATTACATAGGTACACATATGCATGCATACATATACAACATATATACCATATATCAAAAGCCTATCTCCTAAAGCAACTGTTATATATGTTTGTTTTAATTGTAATTCTATAGTCAGCATTATTCTAAATACTTTACATAAATTAACTCATATAAGCCTCATAATATCCTAGTAGATAAGTACTATTATTATTATAGCCAATATAAGTTGAAGAAATTGAGGCCCAGAGAAATTAAACACTTTGCCCAAGATCATGTAGCTAGTAAGTAATGGAGCCAGGCATTGAACTCACAGTAGGGCTTCAAATCAGCTTTTAACCGCTAACCTATATAGCCATTTTTTCAAGAAAGAAAAAGCAAGCACAACAAATAGGGATTAAGGGTTTAATAGAGGTACACCCTTGGAGCAAAAGTCCACGCAGACCCAATCATCTTTTCATTGCTGTGGGGGACACCTGCTTCTTAAACCCCTCAAAATAATTTCCCTGTCTTCTACCAAATGCTACTACTGATAGTCTGTTGAGGAATACACCCTTTTCCCATTGTGTAGAGTCTATAACCCTACTTTCAACAGCAAAGGTGGGCCTGATTAGCTTAAGCCATTCAGCAAAGTTCATGCCCCCTCCCATACTAATTAACTCAGGGATGGGCAAATGACCCAATTAAAGTGATGAAATGTATTGTAAAGTAATTTCTTTATTCTTTAAGAGGAGTACCAGAAATTTCCCTTCCCACTCCTCTTCTTTGGCTGTCAACAAGGAAGCATTTGGCCCTGATATTAATCTTTGCAGCCTTCTATGGCCATGAGGGAGCCCTGACTTAGATTGAAGCTTTGACCCCAAAGATAAAACAAAAAGAAACCAGGTCTTTAAGGACACTACTAAGTTGCTATGAGAGTCAATATCACCTTTTAGTATGTAAGCCATTCTAAATTGGATTTTATGTTATTTGCAACCAAAATTATTTTGGTGCATTTACATTTTCTGCTGCTTCTTGTATCTAGACTAATGTCATTTTCTTACCAGATTTGTGATATTCTCCTTTTACTGTCTAATTCATCTATTTATAAAACACTCACAGCACGATATACTTGATCCCATACTGATTTATGCTTTTCAATATGTAGAAATGTGAAAATAATGTTTACGACACAGTGGATGATCTGAACAAGTCCAGAAAGTCATTGCCTTGTAAAGAATTAAATTATTTTCTTTGTAAGAAGAAAGGGACATTTTAGTATAAATTAGTCTTCATCTGATTTGTAATGTTATATATATATTCAAGTTTGTATGTTTCTGAGGCTCGGTAGCCAATATACTCATTAATACTAATTTATACTAATTAGTACTGATTCATAGATTTGAGTTATTACTATAAAATACAGCAGCTCCAAAGTTAAAAAAATAGACAGGAAGGGCCGAGCCCGTGGCACACTCGGGAGAGTGCGGCGCTGGGAGTGCAGCAGCGCTCCCACCGTGGGTTCGGATCCTATATAGAGATGACCGGTTCGCTCACAGCGCTCACTGGCTGAGCGCGGTGCGGCCGGTCTCAAAAAGGACAAAAAAAAAAAAGACAGGAAAGGAAGAATAAGAGTTTGCAAATGACAATAAATTTTGTTTAGAAATAATTTTTTAATATTTTCAAAATACATTTTTAGTTTCAAATAAAAGCATATAGAAATGTCAAATAGGAAATTGGAACTCTGCATCTGAATATCAGAAGCAAGCTCTCAATCATATACACACATTTAAAAGAAATAGGCAATGAAATGGGTCCAGGCTAGACTTTCATTTCTGACACTATGGAGGTTTAGGTAGTCTAAGAAATGTCCTACTTTAAGAAAACTGGATTCCAAATAGAAAAAAAAAAGTTCGGGGCTTTCAAAACACGCCCATCTTTGCTGTTTTTCCCCTGAAATACCTGTAACTGAGGTTGGAGTTGGAGCATAAAACTGTGGGTAGACAGGAGAGGCAGGATTTCACTGAAGGCAGATAGCCTTCATAACAGCCCAGACTTAGGTACAATAAGCCTTGGGCCACTGTTTAGGTAAGAAGTTGAGTTTGGGACTCTTAATTAATTTGGACCCCTCTGACCCAGGTCTTTGGCAAATCCTCACTGCTTACAGAAGCAGAACAAAATTCCTCTGTAGAGCAAAGTATCCCCAAAGGAGGCCTGGTGAAGATACATAGATTAGCATCAAGGAATGAACATGCACACAAAACAATGGGTAAAATAAAGAATAGATTTTGACCCCTAATCCTAAAAGGTGATCATATAAATTGCAAGATACCAAATATGACTATGCTTAAAGAAGTAAAGAAGTAAATCAAAAATATGGACAGATAATAAGAGGCTATTAAGAATGAACATTAAATTTGTAAAAGAATCAAACTGCACTTACAGAAATCCTAATTCTTACTGACTGAAATATAAAGCTCAATGGATGAGTTAGATTAGCAGCTGGCAAATGATTTCTTCAGATTCAGGAGATAGGTGTGATATTCTAGTTCTTGTGGTGACAGTTCTAGTCTTGGTTCTTACAGTTTCACAGTTATTCATATCATTATTATACATCATAATGTGTAAAGGCTTAACATACATTCCTGTAACCTACAAATATTACTTAAAATTTTTTTTAAAGTTTTTATGTAACTTAAGATTGTGTAACATATGAGGCAGCGTCTTGGTTTTGAGGAAAAAAGTGAAAACGCTGAGGGAGAGGCATGAATGAACTTCAGAAAGGGCAGGTTTAATAACGGCACTGGAAAATGATATGCAAAACAATCAATGGAAAGCAAGGAACATAATGACAACACCTCTTCTGATCCTACTGTTTATTAATCCCTTCTAAACTCATTGCTTCTTTTTTGCAGTCTGCTTTGAGACCTGTTAAAGGACTTAGTATCATCTGAGGAAAGTTAGTTTTCTCTGTATAAAAACAAACACTCAAACAAATTGCTTGAAATAAAATAAATATGTTTTATTTTGTCTGCAATTTTCAATTTTTGCTCTTTAGAATCTTTTTAGGGCTCCATAAAACAGAAGAAAAAAAATCTCAGCTTCACTTTGAGCCCCTCTTTTCTATTTCCGCTAGTGCAACTGTTCAGCTATAAAACGTCCTTCAGCTATTGCGCCTGGTGGGCATCAGCATAAATTTCTTTAAAAGATTCTAAAGATTAAAAAAACTTTTTCTCTAAGAATTATTTAGGTTCTATGTGTCAATAAGGTTGTTGTAGTTAAAAGTAAAAATCACCAGCAGTCTGTTAGGTCTTTGTAAAGGAAATGTTCTACATTCCAGAAGAAAACACTGGATTAAGTAAAAACAAGTGATCTACCACTTGATGCAAGAACTGAATTGTGTAGAGCAATAAAATATCAAAAAGAGACCTTAGAAATCATTTATGCTCATATTTTTTAAATATTGAGAATAAACTCTATGTGACAGACTGATCAGATTTTTGTCTATGTGGTATTATTACTCTTGAAATTATCTCAAAACACTAGAGTGAAAAAAGTATAAGCTGCATGACAATGGAAATGTGTTGATAGTTTTAGAATCAATCACATAATGTAAACCAATCACTAAAAAATTATCCTTTTTAAAATGTTAGGTATATAAGATGAGTAATTAAAGGCCATTTGGAGGGCCGGCCCGGTGGCGCACTGGATAGTGCGCCGTTTGGGAAGCGCGGCGGTGCTCCCGCCCAAGGGTTCGGATCCCACATACAGACCGGTTCCCGCTCACTGGCTGAGCGAGGCGCGGGAGCAACACTGAGGTTTGCGATCCCGTTGCCGGTCCCCGGTCCGGTACGGGGGCAACACTGAGGGTTGCGATCCGTTGCCGGACACGGAAAAAAGACAAAAGACAAAAAAAAAAAAGGCCATTTGGTAATTGGATAACCAAGCAGGAAAATATTACCTCTATTATGTGACAGTGTAGCAGTGCACCATTCTAAGCTTTCACAGAGTTAGTTCTTCCATGTCATTAATTCAAAAATGTTGATGAGCAAGTACTATATATGTGAATATGAAATATAAATATTAATATTTCATATGCATTTCTCTTTTCTATGTATATCAATGGTTTGCAGTGAATAAAGTTGGTATACAGAATGATTTTTATCAGTGATTTTTGTACCTTGGAGAATTTTTTTGCTTCATAAATAATTCATTTCTTTATAGAATGAAAGTGACATTTTTTAGATCTCATTCAATTATAGTCTCAGTTCATTTTCCAAGAAAATATTAGCTGGACAGCATATCTGATGCAATACATCAATTCATTTACCTTTTCTAAACTAGCAAGTCAAAAAGTATCAAGTTTTACAGAGATAAGATATATAAACAAGTTAGATTAAAATATATGCACACAAATCTCTATACAGGTATTACAAAATAGCCACAAAAATATCTGTGAATCTAAAGTATTACCACACTTTTTTATATGAAATAATAGCTTTGGTATATATACAGAGAGATATAAGAGTAAATCTAATTTACTCTTTTGTTTTAGAACTCAAATTATTGTATTAAGAGATATGAATAAAATATGTGGTTGAGCTATTAGCCAAAATAAAGATTGCATGCAAATGGCGTCACAATTCTACCAAATATAGATAGAACAAAAACTCTTCTTAAAGATGTTGCAAGCCCTTTGTGTCAGATGCAACTGGTTTTCCAAAGCCCTAACCCTGAGATTTTTCTTTGGTGCTCTATTTGTGAACTATTCGTACCTTGGGACATTCTGCTCAATTTGCTTTTATTCCTCTGCATTTCTTGATTCACTTCCTACCTCTCTAACTCTCCTTCTTTTACTCCTTACACCAAATTTGAGGTAGTGCCACTACAACAGGTCTTCAAAGAGTTCATGGAAAGGTTAGTATTATCTTTTAATTCCATTTTGACATGGACTTCTTGAAGTACACTTGTGTAATACCCATGACATAAGTAGGGAAAATAAGTTTTTGAAAAGGTAAGAAGCTTATCCAATATTTTTTTTTTTTTTTTTGTCTTTTGTCTTTTTCTGTGTCCGGCAACGGATCGCAACCCTCAGTGTTGCCCCCCTACCAGACCAGGGACCAGCAACGGGATTGCAACCCTCGGTGTTGCTCCTGCGCCTCGCTCAGCCAGTGAGCGGGAACCGGTCTGTATGTGGGATCTGAACCCTCGGGCAGGAGCGCCGCTGCGCTTCCCAAGCGGCGCACTATCCAATGCGCCACCGGGCCGGCCCAAAACTTATCCAATATTTGACTGACAAGAAACTTGTCCAAGATCCCACAGCTGACCTGTGGCAAAACCAGGTGTGTCTCAAGGTCTTCCTGTGTGCACAAAGTCTCAGTGCCTGGAGCTGTGCTTTATCATGGGTAGAGCAGAATCAGTGATTAGCGGTTTAAACTCATCAAAACAAAAAAAGGGGTTAGAGGTAATATTTTATGGACAGATGAGCTTAAAGCCCAGAAAAAACTATCTAAGACAAAAAGTATGTTAACCAATCAAGGCTCCCCCTAAGAATGCCCAAATAATTCTTGTGGAGACTATATTTGAAGGCATGGAAAGAAATAAGGAACTTAAAAACAACATGGTGAGGAAGAAAAGGAAAAGAACTAAGGAGAGAATTTCGGGGGAAATCTACATTTCATAGCAGAATGAAAAAGTCAACAAAGTGATAAGCCCTATGTCCAGAACAGACATGGGACTCAGTAAGTGTTCAGTGAGGTGCTGAAGAGAAGGAAAGAGTTAGAGAAGGTTATTTATCAAGAAAGATAATGAGAGTTAGAATACTACTAGAGTGACAAAAAAAAAAAAAAGAAGGGATGACCAACATCTCCAAATGCTGCAGAGAAGACTCTGCACAACTAGAACTTTGTTAACCTTCAGCACAGCCATTTTGTTAGCATAGTTGTTGAAAAGAAGGTAGAAAACAGGGAAGGAGGGAAGCAGTTTCTTTTTTTTTTCTTTTTTTTTTTAGTTTCTTTCTTTTCTTTAAAAAAAATAAAACAAGTTGTCAGTGAAGTTAAAGGAAAATAAGATGATTTTATCTTTTAGTTGGGAAACAGGATAAAGAAAAGATTTGCTTGGCTAATATGAAGGTACTTCAAAAAGCTTATGGAAAAATAGAATTGAAAAACAATCCAATCTTTCCATGGACTCTTTGAAGTACCCTCATATAGGCAAGACCTGAATAAATTGAGGAAGAAGAGAGAAGTGGGAGAAAGTATAAAGAGGCAAAGCAAAGGTTGAAGCCCGCATTGTGAGATTGTTTTCTTGGTGATAATAATGTACACGTTTTTATTTGTATTTGTAGAGGTAAGATGTTTATTAGATAGATGGATAAACATAATCTGGACATTAAAGATAACATAGTAGGTGCAGAATGAGTGTTTGTAGCTGATTCAACAGCCATCTATAATATTCTTAGAGGTTGTGAGAAGAGGAAAAATCAAGTCTAGTTATCCATACCCCACCGGCTCCACAGACAAATAATTAAATATATAAGATGAAAGGAGTAGCACTGAAACAAACAACGGTACCAAGAAAAAAATAAACCTTGAGTCTCTGCTCTTCAGAGAAAGTATTCTGAAATAAAGGAGGAATATCAAATTCTTGCAAGTAACTATATTTGCAGAGATACTATATTCAAACCCATCCCTCATATTTCTCCTAGTACTGTGTATATCATCTACTGTCTTTTAATTCTAAACTGGCAGCACATCTTTGTTTAAAGAGTCAGTTC
This sequence comes from Galeopterus variegatus, assembly GCF_000696425.1. Lineage (NCBI taxonomy): Eukaryota > Metazoa > Chordata > Mammalia > Dermoptera > Cynocephalidae > Galeopterus > Galeopterus variegatus. The sequence goes on along the minus strand of NW_007728019.1, from coordinate 257,782 downwards.
ATTTATAGAATTAATATTCCATCTAGTGATACTTTTATTTTTACTTAAAGAATCCCAGATATAAGAAGTTAATTGCTTTACAAATAATGCACTCAATATTAAGTAAACTTTTGTCAAGTTTGTTCCTTAAAAGGAAGAAGGCAGCAGCATTCTAAAGTACTATCCGCTCTGGCTTTTGCCAATTGTTGACAAAGAAAAAAATATCAATCTTTTGTTGATGCCAAAAATATAATTCATTTTTTAATTTTATTTATGTTTTATTGTAACAGTTGATTGTATATATCTGTGGGGTACAGAGCTGAATATAAATACCTGTGCGTGATAGGTGTGATTACATTGTTTAGTGTTGAATATATAATTTATTCTGATTTGAGCATCAAAAATATAATTCAGATTAACTTGTATAAACAAAACTATACTGAATGTTTTAGATACTTCAGTTTACTGGTTAAAGTGTCCCTTCTAGTTTTAAGAATATGCACATACCTGTCTCTGAAAAGGGTTAACCTACCATCATTTATTTTCTGTCATCAGTGTAGGAACTTTATGCAAGCTTCTCTTTCTTTACCTAGAATATATTGAGGATGCACTAGTTTCTTTAGTTCCCTCTGGTTTTAACATTCCTGAGTCACGTTAGTGTCTTGTTTTTTTCTAGTAGTTAAAGGAATGACGTAAAGGACACCTGTATTTTCTGCACCACTCCCTTCACAGGCTACATTAAAAAAAAAAGTCTATTTCTTCAGTCAATATTATTCATTTCTCAAGACAGAACTGATAATCCAAGGAAAGATCTAGAAATAAGTTCTGTATCTTTTTCATTTTTTCCCACACATATTGTCAGTCAAACTTGATACATATATAAAGATCCAGGGACAGGTAGTGCTTCTCTATTCCACTTATCTCCCATTGACGTTCAGATATTAATTAAAAGTAGCATTCTTTACACAAGAACCATTGTGGGGTTTTTTTTAATTAAAAAATTTTTTGATTAGTACATTTTATGCAACCCAGGTACTTGCAGAGGTAAACAGCTAATTGGGTTCCTCACTAGTTACTGTATCTGTCATCATGATGTGTAAATGAATTATGAGAGGCCACTTTAAAAAATATACTTCTTTGCATTTCTAGAGCACAGGCAGCAAAAATAAGAGAAAAAAGAATCATTTGATTTGTTGTATGGCAAGAATAGCTTTTGTGCGAGGTCAGTTTTTGATGTCTATGAACAAAATCTTACCTCCGTTCCCCACCAGTGATGCAACAATTAACTCTGCCACCATGAGTCATAAATTGATAACTTTTGTGTTCTAAAAGCACACAAGCTAGAATGATGAGTCTCTTGGGTGATGATGGAGAAAGAAAATAAATTATGCTTTTCTTTATAATCTCTAGGTGTTAACCTTGTGAAAGTTGTCAAAATCAAAATGAAGTCACTTGTGCTTTTTTTAAAAAAACCTGACAAATAGGGCCGGGAAAGGCCAGAAAGGGAGAGTTCTCATGCACAAATTCCTGATAAAAATGATGACAAAAACTCTACAAATCCGTGGTCTTACACAAAGGCCATTATGGTCTTACACACAAAAAAACTTCTTTGAGGATATCTGCCCAGCAACTGTCTGTCCAACCTCAAACTGACTTTACCCTTGTTATTGATCCTTGTAGCTAAGAATAATTATCCCCAAACAATTATGTAATCTTCCATCATTTTCCCTTTAGAACCCTTTGTCTTCCTCTACCTCTCTGAATATGCGCACAGTTTACTATGGCGTTTATATTCCCAGTACAGTGCTCTGGCCCCAATAAACTCGATATATTTGGCCTCAGTTTCTTTTTTAGATCAACATCCTTAAAACACCCTAATTCTCACTTCCGATTTTTTCAAGGATCAATTTTTTTAAAAAGTGCCTGGATTTCTTTCTCAGACACCTCCCTTCTACCTCTCTGAACCTTCTCTCTTTCCTCTCCAACCTATTTCTATTTATTTACCCCATATAGATCTCTGTGCTCATTCTCTTTAATGTACCACACACATGCTAACTACCCCACGCTTTTGCTCATTCTGTTATTGACTGGTGGGGGGGGGTATTTCTTTCTCTCTATTGCTTACAAATCCAACCCATCATTCATGGTCAAGATCAGGTCTACTTTGTCTACAGGGACTTTCCCCAAAATCTTAAAAGAGATACTGTGTTGAAACTGAACAACTAATGAACTTAAAATAAGGAGACATTGTATTTAGCTCTTTCAATTTTTAGCTCTGTTACTTTGAGAAAAATCACTTCAACTTTCTGAGATTAATTTTTCCATCCCCAAGGTGAGTAGTACAGTTCAAACAGACTTCTTCCTTCAATTAATTATACACTCAGATATGTTATTTTTTAGTGATTTCGTTTTTCTTAAAAGTGTGGCAAAAGCTTATGAATGCAAAGGTAAAAGAGGTTAAAAAACTGTACAGTACACTTCAGTGCATTCAATAATGTTTATAAAATTAATGAATGAATGTGTACTAAATGTATGTATGTATTTATCCCCATTTAAAAAAATCTCCCTAATATAAACAAATAGTCTTATTATTTCCTTCTGTTTCACTAATAAACAAAAGCTATTCTGATGCATGGTATATTCCTGGAATCTCACAAGGATGTTAGAGGTCATCGAGAAATATGTCAACACTGGTGACATTGCACTGGGCTGTCCCTCCTTCAGTCCTCAT
>NW_007728019.1:235592-255005 GCF_000696425.1 Galeopterus variegatus | reverse complement strand
GTAGTACAGTTCAAACAGACTTCTTCCTTCAATTAATTATACACTCAGATATGTTATTTTTTTTAGTGATTTTGTTTTTCTTAAAAGTGTGGCAAAAGCTTATGAACGCAAAGGTAAAAGAGGTTAAAAAAATGTACAGTACACTTCAGTGCATTCAATAATGTTTATAAAATTAATGAATGAATGTGTACTAAATGTATGTATGTATTTATCCCCATTTAAAAAATCTCCCTAATATAAACAAATAGTCTTATTATTTCCTTCTGTTTCACTAATAAACAAAAGCTATTCTGATGCATGGTATTTTCCTGGAATCTCACAAGGATGTTAGAGGTCATCGAGAAATATGTCAACACTGGTGACATTGCACTGGGCTGTCCCTCCTTCAGTCCTCATTTTCTGACTGTGCAGCTTGATAGCAACCAGCAACTTGCCACATGTGCGCTGAGGTGTTGTGGCGGCTTCACTCTCAGTCAGCCGACTGATGTCAGGCAATGAGGTAGGGAACATGGGATGATGATATGATCATTCATTAAATCTATTTTCATAATATAAAGAAATAGTATAACTTATATTTAATATTTTTCAAAAGCCAGAGAGAGTGAATTCTTCAATGAGTGAAATAAATATAAACATTTATGTGTTTTTTTATTTTTATTTTTATTTTATTTTATTTTATTTTTTTTACCAATGTGGCAAATCTTTCTTGGAAAAAAAAATAGGAATTCTATACATTAGAAATAAGATTTTTTTGTACCTAGTGGTGGTAGTCACATGACAGCTGGCTAATCATTATTTACTGATAATACTGTGATTCTGTCAATTCTTAAAAGAAGGGCTGAGGTAATTTTCTAGATATACTAGAATTTAAAGGGAAAAAGAGAAAATTAAAAGTTTTTGTGTTTTTTAATTTGATTTTCTCCATTTAATAGATTGGTAGTGTGTTTTTATTATGTAAATGAAAAATGCTCACCTTTTATTGTCATGTAAACTAATTTAAATATTAAGTGTTCCTCATAAAAATAAATTGTGTGGAACTGCATCATTTTAAAAAGTTCAGGAAACACTTCCTTAGGGGCATTTCTGAACACAGTTTTATATATTTGATAAATTTGATTAATTGATTATATATATATTCCATGTTTCTGAATGCAAACGATGATTTAAATTTTCTGACATAAAAATTGATAATTTCTGAAGGTGCCATAATAACAAATAAGGTGCCAAACAAAATAAAATGTTCTTGAGGAAGTATCTGAATATATATTCCATGTTTCTGAATGCAAACGATGATTTAAATTTTCTGACATAAAAATTGATAAATTTCTGAAGGTGCCATAATAACAAATAAGGTGCCAAACAAAATAAAATGTTCTTGAGGCAGTATCTGAGAAAATTTAGGGTGAAAAATAAAATAGGAAAGAAATATGAAAGTAGATATTAATTCCAGCTGGTGGGTCTGAGATATACAACCATCTTCTCTTTAAGTCAAGGGCAATGCACTTCTGAATTTTTTTTTTTTTTCTTTTGTGATTAACTTGACAAATCGTCTAGTGACAACCTAGAAGTAAGGAACTCTCAACCTAATTAACAGCATCATCAACACACAGTACATTTTTAGACTTCTTCTTTTGGTGTTATCTTTAGATTTTTTTTCTTTGTATCATTTGTTCCTAGTGCAATACTTGAGGTAGCAATCTCACAATAGCTGTAAATGAGAGTTCTACATATAATCTACTCAATTCTTCATAGAGTTGAAAAGAACTCATATGTTTAATATCAAAAGTGTGTAGATAAGGATTTTATATATCTGACTGGATTGTAGGCCTGCTCACTTACATACATATTCAGACATATATACATGCACATATTTTTGGTAAGTATTTGTATTTGTAATTTTAGTTATAAAATGGAGGAACTAAATTAAAAGAATTTTTTTTCTAGACCACAGACATGTGAAATGAAGATACTGTCTCTAGACAGAAATTCCTCAGTCAAAATAGTCATAAACACAACATTGAGGAAATTATCATTAGTCACCTTGGTGTACTCCAGTCCAAGGAAAAACTGCCCATTTCATCTTCTACTACAGAAGCACCTGGAAAAAAAACCCACCTGAAGGATAAACAGTAAAACAGCAGATCTTTTTGTGTTGGTTTGGAATGTTTATTTTACTCAAAAACAATAGATGATTATATCTTTTATGTCAAGTAGTTTACTATATTCTGAAAACACAAAAATAAATAAAACATAGTCTCTCACGTTCAAGGAACTCTTCATCTAATGGAAGAACAGGAAATTAACTTCTAGGGCAAATAGTTTGGAGCTCTATTATGTAGTGAAACCTGAAATGACATCAGTGAAGATGCTCTGCCTCAAAGAAGCAAGAGACCTACACTAAATGACTTAACAAGGACATTTATTATCTCACTTTAACAAGTCCAATTGTAGTATAATTCCACAGTTGCTTAACTCAGGGGCTGTATTACATCATCACACACACTGTATTTTTCATATTTCTAATTTGCCTTCCTCAGCATGTTGTATTTTTTTTTTCCCTTAGGCTTGTCCCTTTATGGATTAAAAGTGCCTGTAGTACCTCCAATTATCACAATATCCAAAGAAAAAGACAAATTGATGTCCTTTTCTTGTGTCCTCCTTTCAAAAATTGTGAATGCTTTCCCAGAAGCCCTCGAGAAGATTTCTCACATTTCATTGGCTAGAATTTCATCAACTATCTGTTTTTAAACCAATCACAGGCAAGGGAAGGATCATTGCAGACAGGGAAAGCAGTGTGATAAAAATAAAGACATATAAAATTGTAATGCATTCAGGGAGCTGTGAACAGAACAAAGAGGTAGAAGCCAGGGCTATGAGAGCTCAGTGAGGGATGTGACTGCAAAGGTAGGAAGGTGCTAGATCATGGACAGCATTGAATCCCATAATAACAAGTTTGTACTTTATTCTATAGCCGATTGAAATCATGTAGTGTTTTTAGATGAAGAGACATAACACATTTATATTTCTTTTAGAAATATGTTAGAGTACATAATTGGAAGTATAAAAGATCAGAAACTAACTTCAAGGAGTTCAGTTGCATTATTATAATTATCCAGGCAAGGGATGAAATGAAAGAGCCTGGATTAAGAGACGTTCAGTGATCAGAAAGAAAAGGAATGGCAAAGAAGTAGAAATTATGACATAAAAGGATTTAAAGAGTGAGGAGAAAATAAGACATAATGAAGACTCATGTGGTTCTAGTTTGGTTAAGTACCATTTATCAAAATAGGGTGTAGGAGAACAAGAGAGTGTTTGGGTAAGAAGATAAATAGTTCTTTTTGGGATATTTTGATTTTAAGGTCCACTAAGTCAAGATTATAATAGATGTTTTGATACATGTGTTTGGATTTTAAGAGGCTAGTCTGGGCTAGTGATGAAGATTTGAAATTTGTTTGTATATTTCATCCAAAAATAAAACCAAAAAGGTAGTCTTTTCTTGGCATTGTTTCAAATACACCTACATTTCAGTTAATACATTTTAGTTAAATAACATGTCCCTGTATTGCTAGGGCTAGGACTCACAGACCCCTCAAGCCCGTTGTACACACTGGGTCACAAACCCTTCACACGCAGGTCCACGAGCTAGGTAATAGGAAAATACCTGGGAGCCGGGGGTAAAAAATTATTAGGCTGTATTTAGAGCTAGAAGCAGCCACCCTATTGGCTTTCCAGAGCATCCTGAGAAGTGGTGACAGCTCTGAGCCATTAGTCCTTTATACTTAGGTCCATAACACAGGACACTTGGGTGCCCATATGCAATTACTTTAGATAATAGCCAAGGAACACCTGGCACACGTGCATATTTATAACAAATGCTTGGCAAGATTCTGAACATCTGAGGGGCCCTGACCATTTTCCTATATTTTCCTAACAGTCCCCAACAACACAGTTCAAATTTTAGTTGCCCTGGCATAGTATGAGTAGTTACATGAAGTACAAACTTGACTGCTAGTTCTTCAGTCCACAAATCACCATGCAAATAACAGATGCACATCGTGATCCGGAACAAATTATGTCACTCCTTTCAAAATTTATTGGCTATTCGTGGTCACTGTATGTTTGTTTTTCAGTTTACACACAAGCAGAAAATTGTGTAATTATGCTGACTCCCTGTCTCCCAGTGATGAACTAATGCAACAATTAATAATGTGTAGTTGAAAGAGAAAATTGGCCAATAAAGATAAAAAATGCAGCAAAGAACTAAGTGATAACACTAGAGGTGAAATTTGAATCATAAATAGTTATAAAAGAAACAGTTATTTGTGAAAATATTGACACTTGGCTATTTGAGGAATTCTAGATAGATGTACAGCCAGAGAAACTTAGTGAAAGTGAACATATCCACATAAATGAGAACAGTGGTTTTGATGAAGAAGGTAAAGATATCCCAGAGGAAGTAAAGCTGGGAAAAAAAAGAGAGAGAGAAAAGGAGAAAACCTTCACTTTAAAGGCTAAGGGTCACAAAGAATGATTATGTTTTGTAAAGATAAGTATACTAATTATCCTGATTTGATTATCATGTATTACACACAGGTATTGATATTCAACTCTGTACCTCCAAAATATGTATAATCTATTATGTTGCATTTTTTTTAAAAAAGGAAATCCAGTAGATTATTTCTCAACATTGATAACCAAGGGATAAAATGTTGGAAGGTGATTCAAACTTAGAAAGGAGTATGACAATTTGCTAAAGCACACAAAAGATGTTTGCTCTATATTGTAAGTTACAAGACAGGAAGAAAGGAGCACTGTTCAAATTACTCTTGATGAGTTTTTATTTTTCATACCTTTGTACTCATTCGATAATCAGATTGTAATGAGGGTTAAACAAACAAATGAACCGCTATACATATTAAAGCACAGAAATGTTTTGTAAGAAATAGAAGCCTACTAAATTAAACTTATACTGAAGAATTAGTGTTATCCTCAGATGTGGTCATGAACATTAAAAAAGAGCTCATATACAATCAACATTTTTATGCTTTCAGAGGTTGCTCTGCAATCAAGGGGTTGTGTCACAAAGCCTTCTATTTAATCATTCTCAGCTGAGTATTCTTGTTGGCAGACATCACTTCATCACTTCCTTGAGGGAGAAAAACTGAATCCTGAATATTTTCAAAAAGATTGCTTTGTCCTAAATTTTGTTTTAGAAATTGCAGAAACCAAGACTTCTATGATGTCCGTGAAACAGAGGAGAAACCAATTGTGAGTGCTTTCTGATGAGCACGGAGAAGTTGGCACTAGGGAAAAAGAGCACTGTCCTCTAGGCGTGCTCAACTGTGGATGCTCTCCACCCTGCCTTTGTCTTAAGAGACACTTGTCCCTGGGAGGCAGAGTAACAATGCAGCAGCTAAGGGCTCTGGCTCTAGGTGGGAATCTGAGCTCTATAGTGTACTGGCTATGTGTTCTTAAGTTTGTATAGAGCTCAGTTTTCTCACCTGTAAAAGTGAGCCAGTAATACTGCCCCAAGTCGCAAACTCTGTGAGGGCTCCTTGTTAACTCTTCTTTATTCTTGTCTAGCATCAGCTATCTAAACTTCCCTGGATGGCCTGATTCACTTAATACTTTCTATAAAAATAGCACCTTCTGTGTGTGTGTGTGTATGTGTGTGTTGACTTGTCTATTTTTGTAACAGATTTACTGAGATATAATTCACATACCATACATTTTACCAATTTTAAGTGCACAATTCAATAGTTTTTAGTATATTCTCAGAGCTCTGTAACCATCATCACAAGTTTAGAACACTGTTATTACTCCCAAAAGAAACCCCCCATATTTGCAGTCGCTCCCCATTTCCTTTAAACGTTCAACAGCCTTTACCCCAGCCTTAGGTAACCACTAATCTATTATCTATCTGTATAGATGTGTCTATTCTGGCCATTTTATATAAATGTAATTATATAATGTGTGGTCTTTTGTAATTGGATTCTTTCATGCAGCATAATGTTTACAAGGTTCATTCATCTTGTAACATGTATCAATACTTCATTCCTTTTTAAGGCTGAATAATATTCCATTGTATGGCTCTACCCTATTTTGTTTACTCATTCATTAGTTGATGAATATTTTGATTGTTTCAATTTTGGGGTTATTATTAATAAAACTGCTATGAATATTTGTATACACACTTTTTGTGGGTGTTTTTTTAATCATCTTGGGTATATATCTAGGAGTGGAATTGCTTGGTCATATGGTAACACTTTGTTTAATTTTCCAAGGTCAATACCTTGGAAAACTGACTTACAAAGTAGTTGCCGCATACATTCCCACTAGCAATTTATGAGGGATCCTAGTTCTCTATGTCTTTGCCAACACTTTTTATTGTGATAAGTGTTTTACAATAAAATAAAATACTTTAAAGTTTTATGTTTCTAATACTCTAAATTACAGTGTATCAAATAAATATGTCATTTGAGTGTGCCACGGGCTCAGCCCTTTATTTTAAGAAAGTTTTTATGGTTTAAACTTTCAGGTTCATTTTTATGATCCCAGCTACTGTAGAAGATAGATAGATAAGATAGATAGATGTGCCTCTTAAGGAATACAAATTATCTTTACCTATTCAGGACTCTTATAAAATTATTGTAGGCCCCACATTTCAGCACTTCATTTGCTGTTTTCAGTTTGCTTTTGCATGAATGACTCTCCAAAGAATCGCATCTTTTACTTATTTTTTATCCCTAACTGTTATAAAGTATACATAGAAGAAAGTCCTATATTAATGGCTATTGTACTGTAGTGGAAAGATCATTGTGAATACAAATTTTGAAGTATGTGTCTGACGCTTATTACCTTTGTAATCTAGGAGATTCACTTCATCTTCTCAAGTCTGTTTCCTTACCTTCAGTAAAACATCACCAAGCTATGGTAAGAAATAAAATAATATGAATTTCACGCAGCTAACTTTATTTAACTTGGCTTGAATCTTTACCTTGGTAATCACAGCAGACCTTCATGGTAAGGATATCAATCAGATGGTAATCAAGTTATTTCACCCAGCTCAATATTTCCTACAAACTTGAAGGTGAAAAGTGACAAATCTTTATGAGAATTGCTGCCATGTAGTCATCAATTTTTAATCCATAAAGACCCCATCTCCATCATTGTAAAAATCTGTGAGCATATTGACCCAAATATTAGTTTGTCCACTATGAAATATCAGAAAAGGTACTCTTCACAAGAGCTCAAATTTTTTGAATGAACCTTAAACCACAAATGCTCCAGTATTTTACAGTATTGAATGAAAATGTTCTAATGAAGATCAAAATCAGCTGCATATTAAATATGTCAATTTGGTATTTTCATCTGAGTTTTTATAAGTAATGCAGTCATATCTATAAGTTTAGAGGGAGCATTGTACAAAGTGTCCACAAAACTGCCCTCACTTCTGACACCAATTACATTTTCAGCAGTTGCCCAAACCATTCTTAGTTTCAATAATGCACTAGAATGACTCATAAAATTTGCCCAAAGCTGTTATGCTCATGGTAATGGTTTATTACAAGGGAATAGTATAGATTAACATTAGACAATTTTAAGGGCACAGAGCAGAGTCCAGGAAAGTACCAAACGTGTAGCTCCTGTTGTCCTCTCCCCATGGAGTTGTAACAGCTTGACTTTCCCAGCATTGATGTGTGACAACACGCACAGCATACTGAAAACCAGGGAAGCTCACCCAAACTCTGCTGTCCAGTTTTCATTGAGGGTCTGTCACATAGACAAGTTGATTGTCCATTTGGCTGGTTTCAGATCTAGCACCTTCAGAGGTCAATCTGATACTGCACGACTAAATCACATTGTTAGACCATCCGGCATGATTCAAGGACCATTAGTAAACAAACATACTCCTATTAGTCATGAAATCCCAGTGGCTTAGAGATTACTTCCTAAAAGCTGAGGGCAAAAACCGGAACTCATTTTAGACAAGGTTAAGTTCATTACTACATACTATTTTACTCTCTAAATATAGAGAAATATCAACAAAATCCCAGGAATATTTTTTCAATTTAGTCAACATAACTGAATATTTATGAAATATTCAAAATATTACCCTCACACCACCTGAATTAGATTTTGGTGCCTGTCATGTCATCAGAGCCATTCAACCATGGAACTGCTTTTGTTGAATTATGTCTTTGTCACATGGCATTGGCCTACAATAGGAAATGGTACAAAAAGGAGCATTAAGAAATTTGTCACTGTGCTTAGGAAGGATTTTTCTCAATATATCACATAATACATTCATTAATAAGAACTCTAAGAAAAATTATTTTTCCTTCATAAGCAATGCATATCATAACTGGTCATGTTTTTCTCTTCATGTTGACTGTTAAAAACTTAAAATCCAATACGTAATACAACTTTAGTCAGAATATAGTTTATATAAATTAGAAAGTAGTCAGCAGAAAGCAACCAAAACCAAAATTAATTGTGGCTTTCAAAAACAGAGATGTTTTCTCCTGCAACTAGAAGTCTATGATACAAAATTATTGGTATTGGTTCAGCAGCTTTGATTTCAAGGCATGAGGCTGATATCTAGTATTGTTCTCCTGATCTTACCCCATAGCCACAAAATGACTGCGAAAGCTCCAAACATTATGTTCTCATTTCATATTCAAAAGCATAAAGCAAGGAGGAAAGGTTTCTGCCAGAGAGTAATATAAAACTTGTTTCACCATTACCAGAAAGTAAAATTTCTTTCAAATAAGTAATTCAAAACATTTCTGCTCGGTCTCAGCCAGAATTGCATTAGTGGCAACCCGCAAAAGGCTAGAGATGCATGGAATAGAAGGGTTTGGAAAAGCAAAAAAATATGTCTGTGCCATGTAAATCCTCATAAATGTGATGTCTATACTATCCTCACTTCTAGCTCTGTTTGCTTTTGCACTTTTATTTTCTGTTCACCTTATTTTCTTTCTTTTAATGTATTTTTGTTTTGCTTCATTCATGAAATTGTATGAGACCTCTTAAATCTTTTTGGAATGAGATGAATCTATACATATATGCACGTACACATACAAAGTAGATTTGTTCCAGTTGCTTCTCTATAACCCATTTTATAGAAACTCATTGGGTAATCTTTATTGGTTTGATTTCCATAGGCATCAATGACAATCTTTCTGTAATCTGAGAGTAAATCTGATAATAAGAAATAGCATGGTAGTCTTAAAATTTGTGAACAGCAAAGAGCAGCATTTTTTTTAAAGGTAGCAAGGTTTTCAGATTTTGTTCTGAAAATGGTCTCATGACAGGAACATTTTCATTTTGTTTTTTTTTCCTTCCTGTTCTTTGATCCCCATGGAATTGTCAGTGAACCATGAGATGACTGATCCAGGAGAAGCAACTCCTGTGCAGCCCTCACTCATAATTCAGCGTAGTGATGCAGAGCCGTACTTGAGCTCTGCTCCTGCCCCAGCACGTGTAGCTAGTTTTGTGTGTTGTCTTTTGGCACATAATTTTGTGGGTTTAAATAGGAGAGAAAGGTGATTGAAGCAGAGAGAGACAAAGAGAGCATAAAGCCAAAAGTTTTTTGTTCTGTTTTTTAAATCCGATATTTTATGATTGAAAGAGTATTTAAAAAACTGCGAAAAATCCACTGGGATCAGGGGGAGAAACCAGCACACACAGCCATTACCAATTTGAAAAACACTATAGTATACTTAATATTAATAAGAAATATTAAATATAATATGCTTATAAAGAAAAATACAGATATAAGATTAGTGTCTTGGCAAAGAGAAAATATCTTGAATAATTGTTACAAGTACAACTGTCAATGACTTTGTTTTGTTTTGTTTAACTATGAGGTTAATTCTAAATTAGTTTACAGCATTGATATTAATATAAAAACTAAAGCCCATGGGAAAATTTAGATTCATTTAACTTTAGTTATAGGTGTTGTTTTAAAGGTTCTTTGAAATATTGTTCTTATATTTTAAATAATAATATATTTATTAAAATACAATTGAGATATCATCTAAATGTTAATGACCACCATGTAAAATTATTTATGCATATAGGAATCATCAAAAAATTCAATATTGATGAGTTAGGTTGATATAAATAGATTTTTTATTTTATATATATATATATATATTTTTTTGTCTTTTTCATGACTGGTAAGGGGATCGCAACCCTTGGTGTGGTGTTGCCCACACCGCGCTCAGCCAGTGAGCGCACCGGCCATTCCTATATAGGAGCCGAACCCCCGGCGGGAGTGTCGCTGCGCTCCCAGTGCTGCACTCTCCCGAGTGTGCCACGGGCTCTGCCCTTTATTTTATATTTTTACTTTTAAACTATTATTCTGCTACAAAAATTTTTATTGATGTAGGGAAAATTTCAAAAAAAATTTTCACATTGTTCTATAATATATTGCACAATTGACTTAGCACCTTACAACTAACATCAAATAGTATTGGAAAATATTGTACATTTTTATATAAAATACAGAAATATTAATTTTTTTCCTGATAATTTAGAGACTTAAATATTTCCATTCCTATAAAGAATCCATTTGTACAATTACAAAGAGGGGGAAAAGGATTTTGGAGGTACCAATAAGAGATATTTTTTCTACATGACCTTCCTTGTGGGAAAAGCTAATTCACTGTGCATTACTAAGTAGTGGCAAATAGCAATTATTTGAAAGTAAATTTGAATTTTGGAAACATCCCAAAATCATCAGTATCCAAGGAGGTGATTAGATCGTTAAAACTCTTACACATAAAATTAACTGGACTTCCTTTCTAAGGAGACTAGACTTTCTGACTGTAAAAGAGTTTGGACAGGAATTTCTTCCAAGAGGTAGCTCAATAAGTTTTTGTGGGTATTCTTCCCTTTTCTAGGAAGTTGTGCTGAAACCTATTCTCACCAATTTGCTTTGGGAATAGGGTAAGAAATAGATGTGGCTTTGAAGGGACTCAGAATGTGATTCTAAAATAGATACTAAGTGTCTTGATATATTGCATTAATGTTTTTTAAAAATCTGCATCAACAACTACCCCTGTGACAATTTTGAAGGCAACACTCACCCATCTTTGAAGAAACAATTAAAAATAATAATACAAGGAATTCTTCTCTCAGGCTAACACTTATTAGTTGTTCAAATACATTTGCTCTGCATTTCAGTGGCTGAAGGTGAAGACTCCAGTCTCACCAGGGCAGAGAGGAGGCTTGTGGGAAGCACTGCCATGCTGATTCTGAAGAGTCCGGGGAGTTCTCTCCAGAAGTCCTGGAGTCTCACTGCGTGGATCTAACTTTTGGCTTGCCTGGCTGACTGGTGGCTTTCCGGCTCCTTTTTGGTCTCAGTGGTGGCTTACTTTCTGGGTTATTTGGGAAGCCTTGATTCAGAAGCAAAACTATCCATTACCTTCTCAGAGGAGAAAGGCAAAACTTTTGTTCCTTGCTTTCACTATCTTTTCTGTTTTTCTCTGTAAAGAATTACTTGCCTCAATAGCTTTTTTCTAGTAATTATTCTTATTATTTTGCCACTCATCTTCTCTCTTTTTATGGAAACTCTCTCGGTTGAATTTGAGCAGTTTTTAAAGTATTCAACTTTCTACTTTCTATTAAATGCAGAAAAAAAGTTCTCCATATATTCTATGTTTACATGTACAACACATTAAAGTATAATTTCTATTCTTGCTTTTCCACACATTGTGGAAAAATAATCTCTTCCCAAACTTTTGTCACTCCCAATATAATTAAGTTCAACTAAGCATAATTTTATGAGCAAGACTAGCAATAATGCTTGCAGTTGTTGGTGAAACCACCCTCAATTTGGTTTGTATCTTTGCATAACTATAATACTGCGAGCTACACATTTTAAAGCATGATATATATATTTTTATTATTATAATATAAGTAAAAGAAGATCTTATTGCTTTAAGAGTATTATCAGTATTGTTTGTGGTCATTTGATTAATCCCTTCAAGGCTTTTGTAACATAAACGCTGAAAAAATAATGTGTCTAAAGTCAGGAATATTTGCTATTACAGAGACAGATCCTATCACTTGTTTTCCAAATCAGTAGATAGGAAATGAATAATCACTGTTGCTCATTGCACAAAATATATTTCTATAAAAAAGTACTCAGATTGTCTAACAGGATTTCTGTCATGGTGGCACATGTAATTTGGCCTTTATTTTCTTTAACTGAATTCCTGTTTGTTTTGTGTGGCTTGGTTTTTCAGTCTTGGATATATGAATGAACATAACCAAGGGAGCATGATCTTTGTTTAGAAGAGTTATCTCTTTGTAATCATCTTTTTTGAGAGCTAAATTTCCCCCAGCTGCATACTGCTACAGAAAGTAATTAAATTTAATAGTAGCCACCCTTAATTTATGGCTGCAGTGGGAAATAATCACATTTCAAATAAAAGCCACAGCTTTTAAATGGAGATATATGCCATTGCAGCATGTCCTCAATAAAAGCCACCATGCATGAGGACCACATTGGAGGTATTTTTACTTTATTCTTGTCTGTTTTTTACTTTTAAAGAAAATGTAGTCTCTTTATTGAGAATGTCACTTTCCTCCTGAAAAGTACACTAGCAACAGTTTGTCTTTTCTTTCTTAAGTGCCTTTATTAAGGCTAGATACCATGTTTTTTATTTTTGTTTTAAAGTGCCATCTCACCTTCTGCTTTGGCACTCCCATCTGCTCCAAAATAAAGCATTTAACAGAGACATTAATTTGCGTCTTAGAGTCTAATGAGCTATTGATTTTCATTGGATCTTGACTTTAGAAAATTTATGTCTCAAAATCAAGAGAAGGACATGCTCATTAAATCATTCTTCATAAATCTATGATACTTTGCAATGTAAGAGGTAGATTATATACCACTTTTACTTAGATGGAAATTAAACAGAATTAAAATTAGATTAAATTATGTAAATGATATATATTGATTTCCAAAAAATTTAAAGTAATCAGTCATTTGTTTTCTATAGTAAAATGAATAAAAGTAATATATTTTGAAGAAAGTAGCTGCTTTTTACAATGTAAGACGTTAGAGACATTTTTGATAGTTACGTGTTTTGCAGAATGGAATGATAATAGAAGCAGGACGTGTGATTCTGAGTGGATTAAACAAAACACTTCATTTATCTTACAATGATGCTGAATTGTTCCCATCGTACAAATCCAGAGAGCATCTAGCTAGGCAATTTTAAGTGCTGCAAGTGTGGGAAACAATTTTTTTTCTACTCCTTAAACTTGGTTAACTTTATTACCAGATAATTCAAACTTTAAAGAAATTGATACTACAGTAATTATATTTTACCACTATTCCTTTCAATAATAAATCTGTTCCATTTTTTAAAATTCATATTGTATTTTTCAATATTTTTCTAAAATTATCTATCTAAATTATCTAAATGAAAATTAAATTAGGTGTTAAAACATCATCATGAGTTGATAATTCATGTAAATTGCTTATCAACACTTTCATTTTTATTGTTCCTTATAGGTTTAGTGCAGAATGAAAAAAATAATCTTAGAATAATATTGTGGCTTAGAAATCACCCAGTAAATATTAGTTATAATTAATATTTATCTGACCATTAAGTAATGGAAATGTAAGATGAAATATTGATTGACTTAATCACTGATTAA
The DNA here is from genome assembly GCF_000696425.1 of Galeopterus variegatus. Classification (NCBI taxonomy): domain Eukaryota; kingdom Metazoa; phylum Chordata; class Mammalia; order Dermoptera; family Cynocephalidae; genus Galeopterus; species Galeopterus variegatus. The sequence continues at coordinate 241,325 of NW_007728019.1, read as the reverse complement.
AAAACATTTGCCAAAACTGCTTTGTGAAAATCACTGTATTGGAAGCTGAGAGAGATACAGAGGTCAAATAGGCAAGACTTCATCTGTAAAGATCTTCCATCCTAAAGGTGAAATTATATATACATTATATATAATTTGTTTCTTGTATTATATATTTTATATATGTATTACCTATATATCTCCATATATATTTCTCTATATATAACATATGCATGTATCTTTTGTATATAAATAGATAGATATCTTTTAATATGTATCTCTTCTCTGTCTTTCTATTTATCTACCTATATTGATAGAGAGATAGAGAGAGAGAAATAATACAAGCAGAGAATAGTGAAGTCAATGGGACACAATGTTTGAAAGACCAGAAGTTGAGAGTCCTTTATGTAAAACATGACTTAATGATGTTTAAATGTCAGAATTTATTTAGGGGATTCTTCTTTGATATTTATCCCCTATATCATTGCCAGTTCTTTAGGCAGTTATGTAAGAGATATAGCCTCAGTAAGTTTATAATATTTGCAATGAGTAGTAATTATACTTAAATCAATAACAATATATCTCAACTGTACAAGTCATATGTCCTTAATATACAGATAATATATTTTTCTTGCAATACCATTTAACAGGATTACTTAAACTCGTGGATAATTAAAAGGCTATTCAAGAAGAAACTATATTCCTTATAACACCAAGGTCATGGGTTCAAATCCCTGTATTAGCCAGCCACACACACACAAAAAAGAAAAAACTATAATGCTTCCACAATTTATTATTTCTATTATTGATAAGAAGTATATTTTCATCTTCCGTAATAGTACAAAAAACAATTTATCCTCGTGAGAAGGAATGAGAACATGTGAAAATATAATACCTGTTATAAGAATAAAAGATCAGTGGAAAGACCAGATAATGTGTGTACTCAAATAACTGAATTTACAGACATTTTGGGGATGGCTTACTGCTAAGTTGATATACTAAAGGCTGGTAAGTACTACAAATTACTTTTATAATTATACACAAGAACAGTTTTCAAAGCGGAGACATCCTTTTATGTGGTAGTGAAATCTGGTCATAAATATAGTAACCTATTAATTTCTTATAAAATTTCAAAGTGAAGATATATGCATATGAATTTGGAAATACTCTACAGTCTTTTATGAATATATGCAAGCAATTTATTACTTACCGAAGGTGATCATTTTGAGGGTGAAATTACTCTGCTGACACATTTTTTATGATTTCACCCAGAATTCATTACAAACTCTAATGGAGGTCATTATTTCCAAAAAGCCCATAAACTCAGAATTGATTATAGCTTTGTAAAGTTAATTTATTATCCAACAAAGAAAATATTCAGATGTGTATTTGTATCTCGTATAGTGAAACTTTTCCCTTGGTATAAATGGAATCTCTCCTTTGGAAGAACAGAAAGGGATATACAAGTTCATTGGCTATGAGAGAATGGCTAAACAGATTTTTTAAAAGTTCTTAGACAATATATTACTCATATTTTATCTAAAAATGTTATTTCGAGCAAGTTTATTGTGTGAAATGTAACATCAAGGTAGAATTAAAAAATCATAAGTATCTTTTTACTGTTTCCCACTTTTATAAAAAGAAAATAAGAGAATTATTTTCACTTATTATGTACAAACTTAGTCACTGACAATGGGTATTTACTTAAAATAATGATATTAAAATTCCCCAGGTTCACTTTGAGGACAGCATGTTTCATTTCCACTTTCCTATCCCAGTTTTTAACATATTATTATACATATTCCTGATCTCCTATACATTCTAATTATTATATATTTTACATACATAATATTATATGCCTTTCTTTTCTGCGAAACAATTGGCTTCTAATCTAAAATTAATGAAAATAACTCAGCCATTTAGTTATCTGTCATGAAGATTCAAGCAACACACAAACCATAATAGTGAGAAATTACAAATGTGGGTTTATAAGTTTATCTTTTGGTATGTAATAATGGCAAGAGATGAGAATCCTATGTACTAAAGTACTGTGAATGAAGTTTCTAAAATGCTGTCCAAAAAGATAGACGCTCCTATTTTATATATGCCACTGTTGTTGTTATAAGGTTGTCAAATGTTGTGTTTATTTTTATTATAGTTCATTTGATTAAAAATATTAATCATTCTCAGTTAGCAACAAATGTCCTCTACTTTTTCCTTGGAAATATCTGGAGTTCCTTTGGCTAGATTAATTTTAAATAAAATAGTTACCATGTGCCAGACATGATCTAAGCTCGGAAAGAGCTTAACTAATTTACCTTAACTAATTTAACTCAGTTGAAAAAGAAATATTTACTCATATCTCCTAGGATTATACTACCATAATATAGCACACGATGGTTTATTTTGACTTTGGCTCTTAAACATAACAAGTCAAAGGATTTAATAGTCAAAGCAGTATACATCAAAGACTTAAATTTAAATGTTAAGACCAGCATTCTTTATGCAGCTGGACAAGATGTGTCAGGTATATATGGGACAAGGAATACACAGGGCTGAAAACATCAGACAGCATAAGTACTATGAATTAAAGAATTATTTTAGTTATTTAACAAGCATTTCTTGAACACATATAATAGTGCTGCATGCTTACTTTCGATACAGAGATCAATAATAACAGAATCTGTTCTCTGAGTTTACTGTTGGGTTAGAGATAATCATATTAAAAATATTCATGCATATTATTGTAAAGTCTGTTAGATTTGTGAGAACTATGCAAACCAAAACAGCATTTTGGAATGTGGCTTTCAAAGTTTTTAATGGAATGACAAGCAGTATACGTATCTTTCCTCCAAGGCTTGATTTTTTTCACCTTTGCTCGATTGGTCTATTCCAGCATTGCCTTTCCTCCTGAGCTTTCACTCTAGGATGTTGTTCTTACTTCAGGAAGTAGCTCTTATTCTTAAAGCATTGATCTGGGTTCTCAACCCAAAGTCTGGGGTGTCTACCACGGCTCCCTCTTCTTGGCAGGATTAGAACTACAATCTCTCTTCCCAGCACCACACATCTGACGTAACTGCTCCTCAGCTCTTAGTTTCCTTGCTGCTGCTTCCAGGGTCCCTCTTCTTGGCAGGATTAGAACTACAATCTCTCTTCCCAGCACCACACATCTGACGTAACAGCTCCTCAGCTCTTAGTTTCCTTGCTGCTGCTTCCAGGGTGGGGGGTCTTAATCATGCTGGGCGTGTCCTGTATAGGGATAGAATCATGACATAAAGTGAGGATTTGGGGAATCTGTTGGCAGTTCTCTCATCTCCAGGACTTTGCCAGTCTCTTTGGCAATGTGGGCACCCGCAGTTTTCTCTTTAGTCCTGCCAGCACGCTGCTCTCTCCTTGTGCTCTGTCTCCCCACTTGCTGCTTGCACAATGGCTCAGCATAGAGCTTGGGCAAGTGCACACATCACCTGTGTACACTCTGTTTCAGGGATCACAGCACCATGAGTCGTGCTTGTTTGATAGCCCTCCAACACCTTCAATAGTTATTGAAAGTATTATTTTCAGATTAAACAAATGTTTTTAGAAAAAGCATTAGTTCTTTATTGACGGCCACTTTGTCATGGCCCAAATTGGACATTACTCACAGGCCTTTAGCTTCCAGGTTAATTTTAGAGAAAATTTATCTAGTTCACCCAAACAAAAGTGGACTTGAATTTTGAGTGTATTTTTATTTAATTTGGGGAAAATTACATCTTTATATATTAATTTATTCCAGTCAGTCTTGTGGAAGATCTCCAGTATAATCAGAATATATTCCTCTATCTTTATTAAGGTTTTAAATTTTCTCCATGGAGATCATGTGTATACTAGGTTAGGTTAATTTTTAGATATTTTATAGTTGTTGCCATTAATAAAGACATTTTTCAATCTTATTTTCTAATTAGAAAGCATTAGAGGGAAGATACATTATTGCTTTTGCTAAATTCTTTATTCATTTTAGTAGTTTGTTTATTGATATTGCTTAGTTTTACAGATGTATGATCAAATCATCTTCAAATAAGAGTTTTATCATTTCCTTCCAGTCCTTGTACCTTTTATTTTATTTTAATTTTTAATGCTTTATAGTTTTGACTAGTACTTTCGATACATTGTTAAACCCTAATGATACCATGGCTATTTTTGTTTTTTCATAAATTAAATGAAATTAAATTTTCTCCATTAAGAATAAAATTTGGTGTATTTTTTAAAAATAACCTGTATAATTTAAAGGAAATTTTATTCTATTATCAGTTTGCTAATAGAGATTTTTAAATAAAAAATGGGAGGTGAACCTTTTCTAAAAGTTCTTTTGTGTGTCAGTTGATATATGATTTTTCTCATCTAATAATGTAGTAAATTATTTTGATAGATTATCTGAGGCTGAAACTTTCTTAAATTCATGTAACAGGCTCTAGTTGATTACGATTATTAAACAAACTGTTGAAGCCTATTAAAAAATACTTTTAAGAAATTTTCCATGTACATTCATATGTGAAATGTGGCCTATTTAATTTAACCAAAATTGTGAATCTATGTTTTTTTCTTTTAGAATGTGCTCTTTCTCACTATAGCTCCTGGAAAAATTAGTTCACTAGTTGTAAAACTATACTCATGCATCAAGCTTAGAATCTGACTATATTGTTCTGTATGTTCTGCCTCTAAAAGAAAGCATTAGAAATCTGTCACTATTAAAGTTGTGTATCATTAATATATTTAAAAAGGAAAAGTCAGACCAGGGAAAGAAAAAGAATGTAGATATATCAACAATTAAGGTAAATATATTTTCTAAAATTGGATTTTAAATTTGACACAAAACTTCTTGGCAGTGAGAGTAAAAAGTTAAACATAACTTACATTGCTGTTTTTATCTGGAAGAGAAAAATATAGAAATTTCTTCTGGGAAAGAAATGTTTTTTCCTGGCAATAATTTCTAAACAAAATTGCTCTGTAGAGACATTTATATAGAGAATCTAATAAAGTTGTAGATGATATTCTTTTTTTTTTTTTTCCTTTTTTCGTGTCCAGCAACGGATCGCAACCCTCAGTGTCGCGCCTGTACTGGACCGGGACCAGCAACGGGATCGCAACCCTCAGTGTTGCACCCGCACCTCGCTCAGCCAGTGAGCAGGAACCGGTCTGTATGTGGGATCCGAACCCTCGGCAGGAGCGCCGCCGCGCTCCCAAGCGAGGCACTGTAGCAGTGTGCCACCAGGCCGGCCCCGTAGATGATATTCTTAATAATGGTGTTATTAGCTAATACTTATCAGATATTTATTATGTGCTTGGCATTGTATGTGGTGCTACAATATTTTATTTAATCCTCACATCAATTTAATCCTCACATCAACAACTTTAAAAATGAAGAAACCAAACTTCGAGAAGATAGGTATTTGGACATGTATCTGTAACAATTTTAGGCCAATTCTCTCTCTGACTCAAGAGCCCACACTCCAAAATACACTGCTGTTCTGCTATACTGCCTCTCTTGTTCTTATCAACATACTTATAGAAACACAGAATAGGATCTGTTACTTCAGTTATGTGTTATGAAAGATTACAGAATTACAATTCATGAAATTTATTGTCTGAGGAATTCAACTAATATAATTTAACTTCCAGGGTTTTAGCCAAAGTTTAGCCATGTGTCAAGAAAAACTCAGGACATTTGTTTTAATTTGTGTATTAAAATATAAAAAAATAAATGCCAAAATACAGTTT
>NW_007728019.1:218075-234034 GCF_000696425.1 Galeopterus variegatus | reverse complement strand
AGGCTTGCTCCACATATGTGACCAGACAAAAATGACTAATCTTTTAACTCACCACTTTGAGTTGGACGAGACAACTTCTCTCGAGTTTTAAACTAAAGGACAGAGAAAGAAGACCTAAAAAAATGGTGAAATACACCATTTTCACAGACTGGAAAATGCAATAATGCTAATACAGATTTCCCCAATTTGTTCTATAAATTTAAATGCAATTTCTGTTACTATCCCGCCTGGTTTTATGTATGAATTGAGACCTTATTCTAAAATTTATCTGGAAATGCAAATGATCTAGAAGAGCAAAATCAATTTTTTAAAAAAAGGTTGGAGAACTTAGACTACCTGAAATCAAGATTTATTATAATTGATAATAATAAAGACAATGTTGTATTGGCATTAAGATAGGATAAATGGAACAGAATCAAGGGTCCAGAAATAGACCCACATATATACCATCATTTTTACCAGAGGTGACAAGCGGAAAGAACAGAATTTCAACCTCAGTCCTTACCTCATACAATACCCAATATTCAACACAAAGTAGATCACAGATGTGAACTGAAAAGAAAAAACTGTAAAATTCTAGGACAAAATATTCTTGACCTTGGGATAGGCAAAAATTTCTGACATGGTGCAAAATCACTAAGTATAAAAGAAAAAATATGATAAATTGGACTTAGAAAATACCAAGTGCTACTGAATATGTGGAACAAATGAGATTAAATACATTGGCATTAGGAGTGTAAAATAGTGCAGTCACTTTGGAAAACAGTAATATACTTTCCTATAAAGTTAAACATATATTCACTGTGGGATCCAGAAAATCCATTCCTGAATATGGACCCAAGAAAAATAAAAACAGATGCCCACAAAAAGACTTGCACATAAATGTTCATGACAGCTTTATTCATAACAACCAAAGACTGGAAACAATCTAAATACCTATTAATAGATTAATAACTACATAAATTTTGGGATATTAACACAATGGAATTTTACCCAGCAATAACAAGAGTGAATGAAATAGTGACTATGCAATCACATGCATGAATTTCAAAAACTGCTGAGTGTAGGAAGTAAGACACAAAGTAGCATATTGGAAATGCTTTATTTTATACAAAATTGTTGAGCATGCAAAACTAATCTCCAGTGATGGAGCTATAGATCATTGGCTACCCAATTAAACAGATCAAATAGGTATTCACAGAGAAAATGTAAATTTTGATTCCTATTGTCATAGCATATACAAAACCCAAAAAGAATTTTGTACTCAAATATGATAGGCTGAAAAGATCAAGCTTCTAGAAAATAACAGGAGAACAGATCCATGGGGTGGAGAAATACTTCTTCAGCAGGATTTAAAAAAAAAACTATATAAAAAATTGATAAAATGGCCTATATTGAAATTAAGAACTTTCCATAAAAGTTACTTTTAAAAGAGTAAAACTAAGCCATACATATATGTACAGTTTGTAATACATATACTAACAAATGATTAGTTTCTAAAATATAAAAGATTTCCTACAATTCAAAGGGAAAAAGACAAAAGAGTAAAACTAAGCCATACATATATGTACAGTTTGTAATACATATACTAACAAATGATTCGTTTCTAAAATATAAAAGATTTCCTACAATTCAAAGGGAAAAAGACATAACAAATGAACGGGAAGTGAAAGAGTTGAAAAATTACTTTGCAGTGATTTATTTTAGTGAAAAGTAGCTCAACCTCATTAGTCATTAGGGAAATGCAAATTAAGACAACACAAATATCTCTACACACCCACCAGAGGAGCCATTTAAAAAGACTGATAGTACAAAGTGTTGAAGAGAATGTGGGCCAATAGTTCTCTTCTAAAATGCTGGTGTATAAATTAATAGAACCAAGTTGGAAAATTGGCAGTATCTATTAAATCTTACTTAAAATATACCCATCATGTGATGTACCAACTTCACTCCTAGGCGCATGCTCCAAAGAACTGCATATATATGTGCACTAAAACACATGTACAATAATATTTGCAACATATTGTATATAATAGGCAAAATCTGGAAAAATGAACTACTGCTCAGACTGGATAATACAATGAAATACTATGAAGCAATAAGAATGCATGAATTTCAAAGACACAATGTTGGAAAAAATACATCAGATACTGTAGGAATAAAGGCTGCTGAATTTCATTTACATAAAGACAAAACCAAGCAATGGTGATAGAAGTCAGAGTGGAGGTTCCTTTTGGGGGTAAGGACTGCAGGAGAATGCAAAGTTTTCTGGAGGGTTAGTATTTTTTTTTTTTTTTGTCCTTTTTTTTTGAGACCAGCCGCACTGCTCTCAGCCAGTGAGCACTGTGAGCACACCAGTCATCCCTATATAGGATCCGAACCCGCGGAGGGAGCGCTCCTGCACTCCCAGCGCTGCACTCTCCTGAGTGCGCCACAGGATCGGCCCTTGGGTTAGTATTTTTTGATGGGAGTGTAGGTTACAAGGATGCAATTACTTGTAAAACTGCTTTGAGTTGTACCTTTAAGATTCATGCACTTTTCTTTTTATATGCTAATACTTCAATGAAATTTTTTACTTAAAAACATAGAAGACTTTTGTGCAGTTTTAGGGACATTTTAGCCTTAAGAAATGAATACATAGTTTAGCTAGTTGCATGGTATTTTCCTTTTATCCCAGTAAATTATAATCTACTTGAGATAAAAAAAAAAAAATCAGTGTTTTTGTAAGCAAGACCATTAATTATACCTTGCCACTTCTCATCATTAGATACACAAATTTATTTCTTGCAATTGTGCCATATTTTATGTTATGCTACTCCGCCATTCAAATATTTAACTGGAGTATTTTCCTTCCCTAAAGATTTAGGTGAAGAGGATAGAACTGAAAAGCTCAGATTAGTAGATAAACCACCACTATAGACATGTTTTCTTTGAATTTTGTTCTTGAAGCTGCCACTGTTGAACAATACTGAAGTTCTTTAAAAAGCTTAGTACATTCCTACATACAAGGGGCACAATGCATGCTGAAAATAAAGAAAATATTACTTAATGTTTGCCAAATGCACAAAATTTTCTAGTTACATTTTTCATATAAGTTTCTGGGTTTGTTCTATTGCTTTTGTTTGTTTAGTGGAAATGAGTAGCCTGCAGGGAGCATTTACAAAAAGAATCATGAGTCAGGCTGGTATGATTTTCTTCAGGTTTACCCGGACAAGCTTCACATTAAAATACTTAAATCATAAATTTTTAAAATATGCCGAAGCTCTTCTTCAGTTCCTCAAAAGTGCAAGCCTAGTTGTCAGAGAAACCTATGTGTTGCATTGTCCTGCTACTCTAGGCTGTAAGTACATAAGCAAATTTCGAGGCCTTCATTTTCCATTTGGAAAATTAAGATAATACTACTAATTTGCAGGATTTGGGTTGATGCTTTAGGAAAATTCAAATGAGTTCGCTTATGTTGAAAGTGCCTAGCACTGTGTCTAAGACTATCTCAAAAATTTGTAGTAACAATTATTTTATTTTAGTATTATTACTATTTTTCCCACTAAATTATAAAAACTATCCAAAAAGAAGGGAGGGATCATTTTGTGTATTGTTTTCTATTTAAAACAAAACTTTACAATTTAATACAAGGATATGAATATAGAAAAATATCTTAGAAGAACCCAATATAGCATGTCAGAACTTTCATGCTATTTCCTGCAAGAAAATGAGAGTAAGGTGTTTCCCTGATGTACTTGGGGTTAGTTTTAATAAAATAGCTGCACATCTCAGCTCATACTCTGTACATTTCATAATGAACTAAGGGCTATATTACTAAAATTTGTGTCTCTCCAGAGCACAATGCCCTTGTTCCTATAAAGGCATTCCAGATGCTCTTAAATTTTATTTATTTTCTTACACTTATACAGCTACATCTAACCTACCTTGGCCTTAACAGCTGCAGGGTCAAATTTTTCTGGCAGTGATTCCCTTCTTAGCCTTTGTTAAAAGATTATAAGGAAAAGTCAATTCATCATCCAAAATTATCTGTTATTTGCCACATCATGTCATTATTGCTATTTACAGAATATATATAATTTGATACCCTTTTTCTTTTAACTGTGATAAAGAGATCCTATCTTCATTTAGTGCATTGAATTCCACATTTTAAAATGTGTCCATTGTTTTCATCCTAATATGCAGAAGATTCATAATGTACAAAGGGGATCCATTTTTCTCATTTCAGCGTTCTCTACATGGGCTTGATGTATTCTGCAAGATAAGTTACACCATTGTGACTATTATGCTGTTTTGGTCTAGCTGTGCTGCCAGGAAACCATCCAAAACAAATTGTGACAATATAAATCATCAACATAAAATCAAGAACAATGTATTCCAGACATCTGAGATACTAAAATGGTTGGAGAAGGATAGTTTTGGATTTCCTTTACAACAGGGTTAAGAGAGGTAAGTAAGAGTTTACTACTTGAAAATTTCTTTACACATATCTAATTCAACAAAACCAATCTCTGTAACATAGGTATTACCATTTCTATTGTCTCAATAGAAAAAACCCTAATTACTTACTGACTGTCATTCAGTTTGAAAATAGTAAAACTAAGAGTTTAACCCATATCCACTTGCTTAAAACTTCCTTGCTTTTGCCTTAGAAGAGGGTGCCCTGTGAAAGATTATTAAGGTGAAAGACTCACAAATTTGTATGATGAATAGTATTTTCTGATTAGGTGGTTGCTCCAACGGGTTAGAAATTAATCTTTATTGAAGCTATAATTTATACAGTATTAGGAACTGTGTAAAATAATTTATCGTCAGAAAGTTGGAGAGAGTAAAGACTATAAATAGCTAGAACACTCTTCAAATCACTGAGGAGAAAAGAGTCTAACCTGCTTCTTAAAAATATCAGTGCTGGTTTACTTGAAAAGCAGTCATGTGAATAATAATTATTCACAGGGGACCTTACTACTTCCCAAATCATGGAGTTTTACCTTGCCTCGTTTTCTGGAAAAAGACTGAATGAAATTATATATATTATGAGACTTACATCTTTTTTTATTTTATTGTAACAGTTACTTGTACATATTTGTGGGGTACAGTGTGTTGTTCTAGTACGTGAACATACTGCACATTCACTTAGGGTGGACAACATAGTTTAGTCCACGACTCATCTTGTATCATTTAACAATGTTTCACTAGTAGGTCGTTCATGAGAACTCATTTTTGCTCAAGAACCCACTGCTGAGTGAGTTTTATTTCCCTGTGCATTTTACGTTTACTAGGAATCAACTACACGATTACATAGACATCTAACTGATTATCTTCTACTATCACCAACCAAGTTTATATAGTTGCATTTCAACGTGAAAACCTACAAAATCTAAAATTCTGCATGAAATGATTTGATTTCTTTGGATAGCAGAGTTTCTTAATTCCATTAGGAAAGTGGATCCAAAGTCAGATATTACTTCAGTAATGAGATAAAGCTACACGTCCTGTAAGACTTTGACACATTTTTAACCTTTGCATATCTCCGTACATTATTATAAAATTCACACAATTGATTGCAAGTGTCAAAAATAATTTAACATAAATCACTTATCATACTAAAACTAAAAAATAGTTTTTAATAATAGTCTGTGTTTTAAAAACTTTACATTTTAGCCACAATGACCAGGCAGTCAAGGGGAAAGCAAAGATAAGTTTGACCTATCTAAAACCTTTGATCTATTTAGGAGAAATTCAAAAGATACCTGATATTTATTTAGAAACACAGACTTACAACTCTATTTTTTTTTTTTTTTTTTTTTTTTTTTTTTTTTTTTGTTACCGGTAAGGGGATCGCAACCCTTGGCTTGGTGTCTCCCACACCGTGCTCAGCCAGTGAGCGCACTGGCCATCTCTATATAGGATCCGAACCCGTGGTGGGAGTGCTGCTGCGCTCTGAGCGCCGCACTCTCCTGAGTGCACCAGGCAACCCTTGGCTTGGTGTCTCCCACACCGTGCTCAGCCAGTGAGCGCACTGGCCATCTCTACATAGGATCCGAACCCGTGGTGGGAGTGCTGCTGCGCTCTGAGCGCCGCACTCTCCTGAGTGCACCAGGGCGGGGTCGGCCCTTACAAGTCTATTTTTAAAAAACTTAAAGTGATACTGTAATACAATTTAAACCAGTGAGAAAACTTTTCCAGTAACCATATAGACAACAGAAAGAAAAGGAGAGAGAGAGAAGAGAGGAAAGAAAAGAGGGAGAAAGAAAAGATGGAAAGAAATAAAACACATGTAGGGTAGCAAGAAATAGATTGAGAGTTGGAAATGAAAACAAATCACAGTAAATATAGAAAATAATGTAACAAAACTAAAAACAAACACGTTAGCTAGGACAACAAATATTATCCATTGGTTAAAGCCAGTGGTCTCTAATCTTTTTTAAAAAACCTATGTACTTCTTACATATTTTTTAACTTTAAATAGTTGCAAAAATGTGATTTCTGGCATGTTGTAATGATTGAGAATTCAAAACTGTGAACTCACTCTTTTAAACGTATTTTAAATACACTTAAATAACACATTTGATTCCCCCTCATACATTTAAAAATACATGAACCAAACTTTTCTGTAACAGTCAGAAAGTTTACATTGTTCCTTTTGCACCTGTACTGATATCTCCCTTCCACTTTTCCTACAGAATTTATGAAAATATATACTTTCAAAATTCAAAAATATGTGACTAACTTTGATATTTAGGGAAATGTACAAGATTTGATGCTTGAATATCTTGAACTCATTTTCAACCAAATATATGTATAAAACAAAGTCAAACAATAACTAATATTTAAATTTTTTCTGTTATCATTATAATTATCAAATATATTATGATTTTGTATAATAATTATTAAACCTAAAAACTAACAAAATGTAAAAATAAAGGAACCACATTTCTCTTTTAGAGACAATTTGGAACTGGATTCTAGTATTTCGAATTGCCCTTTAATTTGTATCCTGCAGGTTTTTAGGCCCTTGTAAGATTAGAGGACAAAAGATATATGTCTGCACCTTGTAATGTTTCTGGGTGACTCCAGGGGTATCCAAATTTGAAGATCACCGGTTTGAAATGCCTTCTTGAAAGACAGAATCTAACAAATACAAAATACAATCTAATTGAGCTTCTTATAGCAGATATCGTAAAGCAAAAGCTAAAGAATGGTAAAAAGAAAATTATGGATAAACTACCTCAAATAAATGCAATTTTACATTTAGGTAACACATCAGTGTCCAATATATGGTGCTGTTTCTCCCATATCCAGGATGCATGGGTCCAGGAATCAAGGGATGGAAATGTTAGTGGCGCCACTTATTATTATTATTTATGATCCACTAGCAAAATTTCTGCATTCTGTTCCAGTGACCTATGCTCTCTTGGCCCATAGGTCTCAGTTCCAAAGGGAGGTATATTTTCACTAGAGATACAACAATGATCCTATTGAATTAGAAGATGGCACCCAGTCAATTTGGGTTTCCTCACACCTGTGAATCAGCTGGCAAAGAAGGGAGTTACTGTGCTGTCTGGGGTGATTGATCCTGACAAGGGGAAAGTGGACTGCTACTTCACAATGGAGATAAGGAGGGGTATGTATGGAATACAGGAGATTCTTTAAGGCATCTATTAGTATTACCATGCCTGTGATTAAGGTCAATAGAAAACTACAAGAACCTAATCTAGGCAGGCCTATTAATGGCCCAGAACCTTCAGGAATAAATGTTTGAGTTACCCCACTAGGTAAAAATTATGCAATCATGACCATCTGAAGTGCTTGCTGAAGACAAAGGGAATACAGAAAGGGCAGGAGAAGAGGTGATTATCAATTCCAGCTACAACCACAGATGCTGACAGAAGAAATAAGACTTCTGGGTCAGACACAAGGTCTTTATTACTTAGGGCATCACAGGCAGCATGAGCATTATTAGTATGTCTGTATCAGTTCTCCTTGTCCCCAAACACAACACTGGGCGGTGGGGTAGTGGTTGTGACTTGAAGGTTCCAGATAAAACCTGCAAAAACAGAGGAATGTGATATACGGGAGACACTCTAAGCTTGGGAGGACCCATCAGTTTTGTAGCAGTCAGTAAGCAAAGCTTTTCTTTGTCCTAGTGGTAGATGTTACTTCATCCCTCAAGATAATTCTTAATGACACAACCCTTGAGTACCCCTGAGAAAAACTCCTGATAATACTATCTCATTAGCAACAACCTTAAGAAATGGTCCAGGTAAAGAGTAGACAGGGCCTATGTGACACACCAGCAAGACGAGGAATGCAAAAGATCTGTGGGTACCCGTGGAGTTAATACTATCTCATTAGCAACAACCTTAAGAAATGGTCCAGGTAAAGAGTAGACAGGGCCTACGTGACACACCAGCAAGACGAGGAATGCAAAAGATCTGTGGGTACCCGTGGAGCATACTATAAAGCAAATATATTTCATGGGGCTGAGTTTCTTGTAGTTTCAGGCTTAGCCTAACCTTTTGAAAGTACATATAAAAATGTTAACCTTGCAGAAAACAGGAAACTTTCCCCACGCTAGTCTCTGTTGTAAGATATAAAATTATAACACAGCAAGGTTGCTGGCTCAAGGACAGACAAGGTACTCAATTGATATGTAAAACTCAGGGGAAAATGTGTAGGGAAAGAGAATGTTTGCTAAAATCAAGCTTTTGTTGGTGGACTGACTTAACCTCTTGCAAATTGCATTATGGAATGTCACTTTGCTTGTTTTACTGAATGTTACCAGCCTCTATTGTTAAACTTGTTAAACTATAATTAGACATAACCCCACCTATTTTCTTTCCTGTAACTTCCTGGTTTGGAGAATAAATGCAGGGCAAGAACCCCAGTTTGTGGTTAATTTCCCAAAGGAAGGAATGCCTCGCTCTTGAGGGTTCTGGGAAATTAACCCCTTCAGGGTCTCTCACTGCTTGGAAGAAATGGGCCTTGAGTAATCCTTTGCGGGTCTGTCACCCAGGGGAAGAGGGGTGACTAATCTGTAAGAGGCAAAGCAACAGGTATCTCCCAGCAATATCCTCCACTTGTCCCTATTTTGCCTTGGATTCCAGAAAATTTTTAAAGGACTGCACTACTCCATTCGCCACTCTGATTAATCTGACAGAGGCTATAACCAAATCTATTCAATTTGTCACACAGCCTTTCATTAACAGGATGTTCACCAGCAAAATGATGCCAACCTGCAGTATTGACCTCAGCTATGTCCCCAGGATCAAAAATGTTCTAAAAGGATCAGTAGGTCATATTTTAGGCAGCCAGATTGCAGTCTAAGGTCTGCTATCCATTATGACCCATGCAAGGGAGTCACAACTAAACTGCTGGTCTTTGGTATCATTGCCAATAGGTACAGGGAGCAATACCTGGGCTAAAAAGCAGCCCCTATCCCCAATGGAGAGAAATTTTGTGATCCATGATATCCCACACACAAACATAACCTGAAAGTACACAGGTCACTCCTGTCTGGATATGTTCTTAAAGTAATTTGGATCATAATTACATTGGTTTGGTTAAGACACATGGGCAGTGTCACCTAGAAATTTCAGCCCCAACCATTCTATATGATATAACTCAAGGGCACTTGGACATTAGTGCCATTCATAGCATCAGGGACAGCAGAGTAGTTGAAAACCTACCAGTCCCACATTACTTTTTCTGTTTTTGTTTCTTGGTTGTTGTTGTTTTTTTTCTTTTTCTTTAGCAGAGAGTCAGATTGCCAAAAGCAAATGTTGTTTTACTCAGGGAAATCATGCGATTTCTTTACCAGGTTACAGCACTATATCTAGGTGACATAGAGCACATTAAACATTCCCCCTTCATTGCAACCTCTGGAGTCAAAGGTGTGCCCTCCCCAGATGCTGGAGTTGCTTTTCTTCCATAGCTGCAAAACTGGCTGTCCCACTCCAGTGTTATAAATCCATTTTTTCTCCAATCATCCTCAACTCAAACCCATAACTATTTGTCCACGGGAGTCAGGTGCAAGTGGGCAGGACTGATTTTATAAAATTTACAGATCCATTATATTTTGCACCTTGGCCCAAATGGGCAACTGAAGAAAAATTAGGGAGCAGTGCACTCAGTGATATAGTCAGTGATATATGTCTTCCTGATTTAAGTCCATGTAAATATTGAAAAAGAGAATCCAGGTGGCTGAACCAAAATTAATTTTGAATCTTTAGGTCCCTTTTGGCCAGGCTTCCAACTAGAGGATGAAGGGTGGCAGGCTCACCTGGGGTTGCTGTTAGCAGAGTAAAGATGCATCATGCAAGAATTGTTGGGGTTGGAAACAGGAATTTTTAAAATAGTTCTACATACCTCCCTACATTTTTCATCCTTAACATTATGCAGGAAACAATAAAAGAGATAAACCATTTCTGCAGATAGCTGTATTCTGTGACAAAATTGCCTTTATATGGAATCTGAACCATTAGAATTTAAGAGAGGTAATTGAATTTAAAGTAAGCCATTATAGCTCTTTAAGAGGCCTGCAGCTTGAGGCAGGTAAGAGAGGTAAAATTTTCAGTAAATGCCTTGTCCAAGAGCCCAGCACTGTGTATTCAGGTAAGTGAATATGCATGTGCTTATTGCACACAAGTACTGATATCCAATGCTGTACTCCACAGATATGTACCATTAATTGTTTCAACAAAAAAGAAAGAAAAGAGAATATGTATGTGCTTTGATCATTCTTAATGATGTCTAAAATTCCAGAAAAGATAACGGGTGTCTTGGTGTGGTCTTATTTTGTGGATTTAATAGGTGTAGATACATGTGTAATCTTGACTGATATTTTGTGTATCTGTCAGGCAAGAGATCCTCAGAGATTTTGACTCTAAAGAGGCAAACTTGGATGAGAAATTGTTGTTGTCACTCACTGTAAAGACAGCCTGACCATTGGCAATAGTTCAAGTGTCCTTAAAAATTTTCAGATGGGGCCAATTGTTGATCGAGTCATCCATTGCTAATATAGCTGCCTAAAATTTATCCAATCATGTTGATTCTTTCTGTTGTCCTTTATAAAACATTCTGCTTATGGAATGAAAAGCAGCAACTTCATCATGTGTGAGGGTGGTGATGCTATCTGCAAAGTCAACAAACCCCTTTTGCTGTTGATCCCAAGAAGATCTACAAAGTCAAAGTGTCTGAGAGAGGGATATCATAGCATTCGGCAAAGGACGGAGGACAGGGAAGACCACCCCTTCCTGCAAGTGGAAATTGCCAAGAGCCTATGTTTAGCTCTGTCCTGTAGCAGGAAACCTCAGTAACAATGCAGAGCTTTCGGGGTGCTGTTTCCATGACCCAAGGCATAATGAACAGCTGGATATAGAGGGTCATGGGCTCAGGACTTGTGAGAGCCTATATTTCCAAGACAGCCCAGTATGGGCCAGCAACTGGCACTCTAATGACATATATCATAGAGCTGAGAATAAATTCTTGTATCGGAAGCGCATGGGCAACTTATACCATCATCGGTGTTCCAGAGACTCCAGGGAGAGGCAGCAACTGGCACTCTAATGACATATATCATAGAGCTGAGAATAAATTCTTGTATCGGAAGCCCATGGGCAACTTATACCATCATCGGTGTTCCAGAGACTCCAGGGAGAGAAAGTTGCTAGAGCCTCTATAGTGAAGTTGTCAGAGATGAGAGTACTAACAAAATGCTGGTTGTATTGCAATTTTGACTGACTTTTTGTTGAAGGAGGCCCCATTCAAGATGGGCCATTTGCATGTAATAGCATAACTGGGATTAAGTAAAAATTGTAAATGAAGCATATGCTGTCTTCAGAGCCCCAAAAGGTCTAAAGATGTTGGAGCTGTTTTCATGGTGTGAGTGCTGAGACAGTCAATAGCTGTTTCCTGACAGTGTCAAAGATGGAATAGACCTTGGATCATCAAATGACTTTCAGGAATCTAACCAAGGGCCTTGAACTATGTGTGGGGCAATGACCCATACCATTTTTGTGAGCTTCTTTGTGAGTGTTTGTATGTCCTGAAAGAGTGTATCAAACAAATTTCTTCAGAGAAGGATGCCATCGGTGTGATATCATATCTGCATTCCTGCAGAAAGTTGGATGCAGTTCAGTTCTTACCTGCAAAGACTGTGTGCAATGGCAGAGCTATCAAGATACCCTGTCAGTAGTTAGATAAAGGAATTATACTATGTACATTGAAAAGTGAAGGCAAACCACAGCTTAATGTCTTTAACTAAAGCTGATTTTCCTTTCTCTTTCTTGGAGTCCATTTTGTTTTCTATGGACCAGCCAAGAAAAGACAGGGAAGGAAGTTGAGGGGAGGAGAGAAGTGATCTATCTGTCCCCCTACCATGTTCTCCCTTGTGACAGTCCTTTAACAGAAGAATCTCCTCTAACACTTACGGGACCAAAAGTACAAGCATATGACACACAAATTATATAAGTGCAGATGACAAAGCCACTACAACAGCAAATTGAGGTAGCTGAAACACCCATCCACAAGGTCACTTTAGCACCCTGTCCCTAAATTCCATCAGTTGGATTCAGATTCCTTCTCTGCCCAATGGACTGGGTAAGATAGTGACTTTGGTGCATGTATCCAATAGAATCATAAAAGTTTGAGTCATTGAAGTTCCCCGATATATTTGGACAAGTGCACTTGGACTTTGATCCATTTTGAAGAAAGGGAGATCTTAGTCCATCCCTAGTGATTTTTCTCCTTATAGCAGCTGAGGTTATAGCAGGAGAGGAAAAGTAGAAGAGGAAGGATCAGGAAGTACTATTTCAACAAGTTTTGAGACATATGACAGCTGCTCACAACTTAATCAAATAGACCCCTATGTTTTTGGTTTATCCAAAGCTCTACATCTTAGTGCAAGGTTCTCTTTGTTGACATAATTTATATCAGTGTTGGCAGTTCTCTATCAGCTGGTGCTATAGAGCTTGTTGTCCCATGACCATGACATCTCTTCCTCCTCCTCAGAAGAAGAAAGTAAGCAAGAACCAAGGTCCCTTTTAGGCATCTTGTTTCAATCCTACTTGGTGCTCAGTCTTGCTAACAGTTGAAACAGTGGGAATCCATATTATCTTTCCCTTTGACCACAATTTGTGTAAAAAGCAATCTCTATCTGATCTCAGGGACTCTTCTCCTAACCCTTAAACTTGCTTGTGGGGCCTTGTACTTCCTCTTCCAGAAAGTCATCTCTCTGTCAGGATCCCTTTCTCTTGTAAGGGTGGGTCTTAAGTTTAATTTTACCATATACTTGTAAGCTAAAATATTGGTCTGTTCCTTTTTGTTTTTTTAAGGCTAGTAGAAGACATGAGACTCCTCAGTCAAAGACAAAAGACTTTATTACTCGCAGCATGGCAAGTAGCATAAGTATTGGCATGTGTGCTTCAATTCCTCTTGTCCCCAAATCCCTTGAGGGTGATAAGGACAGCCCAAATGATACGTGCACATTAAGTGAACTGCATGAAAGGAGAGGAACACTGAGATTGGGAAATCCTTTTTTTTTTTTTTTTATGGCAAGCAGTAAACAAATCTGCTCTTTGTCCCAGAGAAAGATATACCTCTTGCCTCCAAGTTGCTCTCTGAAAACACAATCCTAAAAAATAGTCCAGATTCCTGTATTTTTGGTACATTAAGCAATGATGGACTGAGTAACCCATGGGAAATTGTCTCCCAATGCTACAGAAAAAATAAAATTGATCAAAGAGAGAGGCTGATTCTTATCATTACGATAATCATGAACTATAGATTCACCAGCAACATTATTATCAGTCTCTGATTTACTTCTTTCCTGCTTGATGCATATATATTATTGTTGTTGAAGTAAATTTTCTCTTCTTTACAGAATAAATATCCTATTGATTATGGAATATATTTGGGACTTTTATGCTTGCTTTTAGAAAATTTATACAAAAGAAAGGTGTACCCACTAGGATACAGAAGGGGAGAGAATACATTAAATATTAAAATTCAAATGTAATCCCTTAGCAACAGCATGTAAACTTGGAAGGCAGGCCCATGTTTTTGAATAGACATATTTCCAGAGGCTTTAATAAAACTGCTACACCTTTTAAAAATGTTGGAGTTGGCATTAATCTTGATTACATCTGACACTTAATCTCTCCTCATTTCACCCATGCTACCTCAAAAAGAAAGGAAACCATAGTTATGTTCAGGATCTAAAAGTAAGAAATGTAATAAGACTCAAACTTCTTTGAAAAAAGTCTGTCTATATTAGGACTAAACTAAATTTTAGAAAAAATAAAATAGAAAGCCATTTAAAAATTAACCAGATGAAAATATTGTTAGAGATTTTCTATCCAACAATGTAGCTATGATTATAGTTCAATAAAACACTGACACAAATCAGAAAATATTTTCTCAGACATGGCTATTTCTGTGAAATACTTCAGATGTTTTATTAGGGTGAGTGAGTTGCTGTTGTGTTTATTCCAAAAAATACATCAAGGATCATATTAAATAAAACAAGTCTCTCTTTATATTATGATATAGTTACATATCATAATATAAAATGCATTATTATAATACAGAAACTATAATATAGTACATAATTATAATATATAAACTCTTAAATATTATATTTATATATATAATACACATAAAATTTTATCACATATAAAAACATATGTAAATATATGAACTATTTAATATGTAAGCTAGTTACAATTTAAAGTATAAACTATTCAATATATAATACTATACATTATTATATACAATATAATTATATGATAAAACCTAAATATAACATAAATTATATATAGATTATTTTTATGTACAATATGCAAGCTATTAAAATATATAAACTATTTAATGCATATTACAATATGTAAAATAATCTGCAAGTGATTGAAATATCGTTTCAGCATCTGGCAACCTGGTCAATACACTGTATTCTCTTCCTGTTCAAAATATTAAAAAAGAGAACTGCAAATGTTTGCAATTTTATTAACTATATCATTATAAGAATAAGTTAAAATTAGAGATATTTTGAATTAAAAATAAGTATTTTATTAAAAAACTAAAAAGTGATAAAAAAATTTTTGAGAACTACAAAATTTTCAATTTTATGTATTTACTCATAAGAGGAGCCTCATACTGCCACTTAAAATCTATTTAATTTTACTATAAGAGTTTAAAAATATAGGTATTTGATTTCTAAAGGGAAAAGTAGTCCAAGGTCAAAACCAGAAGTGAGGAAACAGTTTACTATTGATAGACACACATTTGAAAGAAGTAACAGGTGACAACTTAGCAGTGGTAAGAAAATGAAAGAAGATAGGTAGTAAGTAAGGAAATAATCCAAAGGACTGAGGAAAGTCTGTGCCATTTTTTGTATGTTAATGTCATTCTTTTCAACCAAAAGCCTATCATGAAGGAACAGAAAAAGATGTTACCTGTGCCAGATTTATCAGGTAACTTCAAATATCAGGGGAATGACAACGCTCCTACCACATTTTCACAGTTAGCTGATTCATGTAAGCACAGTGTCAAATAGTCCAACACTCTTATAATGAAGATATATGTTAAATTATATATGTAGGGAAGGAAATTTCAGGTAACTTCAAATATCAGGGGAATGACAACGCTCCTACCACATTTTCACAGTTAGCTGACTCATGTAAACACAGTGTCAAATAGTCCAACACTCTTATAATGAAGATATATGTTAAATTATATATGTAGGGAAGGAAAATTTTTTTTTCTATACTTACAAGTTCTGAGTTGGAGCTCCTATAACAAAAGACAGATTAACAAGATGAAAACAATCAGAGGTTTAGTAACATGTATATTTCATGTATATATGGGAGAGAAAACTCATAGAAAGTGTAAGTCTCAGAAGTGACCTAGAACTCCAGCTCACATATCATCTTCAGCTAAAACAAAGAAGGGTATGTGGGAGG
>NW_007728019.1:215047-217656 GCF_000696425.1 Galeopterus variegatus | reverse complement strand
TTCATGTAAGCACAGTGTCAAATAGTCCAACACTCTTATAATGAAGATATATGTTAAATTATATATGTAGGGAAGGAAATTTTTTTTTTTCTATACTTACAAGTTCTGAGTTGGAGCTCCTATAACAAAAGACAGATTAACAAGATGAAAACAATCAGAGGTTTAGTAACATGTATATTTCATGTATATATGGGAGAGAAAACTCATAGAAAGTGTAAGTCTCAGAAGTGACCTAGAACTCCAGCTCACATATCATCTTCAGCTAAAACAAAGAAGGGTATGTGGGAGGCGAGATATGAGAAGATGACCAGAAACACAAGGAAGAGTAAGATATGTTATGCAGATTTGTTGCTGGCTTTTCCACTGTGAGTCTCCTGTGATTTAGTCATCCTTCTCTTTCTGATGCAGAGAGGGAAACACCCTTACAGAGCGGAGATTTCCTACATAGATATTAGTTTACCTTACAAATGGAGATTTTCTTTATAGACCTAAGTTTCCCTTACAAATGAATCACTTTTGTACTATTTTCAGAGCATCTCCTGTGTCTGCTGTTTCTCAAAATAATGAGCTGAAAATAATCCTTACACAAGGGAAGTGTATTTTAGGATGATATATTCAATTTCCTACTCATAAATCATGTAAATATTCCATTTAAGAAGTTAGGTAGTGTATTGAGCATTTGAAAAATAGTTCTGTTCAAAATGCTTACAATTAAAAGGGAAATCTAGCCATCTAAAGGGAAATATCATTAGCTATCTAGAAATATAATGATAAATTGAGGATATTTATAACTAATGCTTTACCATGTCTTAACAATATTTTTCTAATTTACAAGTGGAAATTTTAGAGCTTCAAATGGGCTGAATTTCAGACAGTATTTAAGAAAATTTGGAGTTAGCTCATGCTAGTCCTTGCAATAGAGAGTTTGACTAACAGCTTAGATCTTTGGCCACCAGCAAGTTCTAATTTACTCAGTGCCTAATCCCACTTCAATCTGGTGTCTCATTAACATATTGAACCTCTCCTATTTTCCCTTTAATGGGAAGAGAAAAGTGTCAAGCAATACAGAATATTTCTACTTCCTCTGTCTGTGATCTGAAGCTGTTCATGCTACAGAGACATCTATTGTCAGCTGAAAAAAAGTCAACCCTTCCCTTTGTTCTCAGCTGTATTCCCAACTTCCAAGGTCTGGCATATAGAAAGAAACCAATAAACATGTTATTTATTGAATTGTCTACCTGCCCTGTCTAGACTTTCTCCTAACACCTGCAGCAGTCCTTATCCTACGTTAGCATTAACACGTGAATTTCAGTCCCAATTCAGGCCCTTTACATCCCCCTTTAGTTATAAAGGTTTTGCTGCTTATCCTCAGAAATGTGGTATTGTGGTATTCTCTTGAACTTGTATTACTTATCTCACAATTGAAAATTTGAATGAGTTTTATCAAAACTATATCATTATTCCTCACCATCATAAAGTTAGTATTCTAAATACTAACTTGGTAAATATCAATAGTCTATGCTTTTTTATTTCTACCTTTATTTTCATACTTATAAGGACCCCTTAAATAGTATATGAATTTTATTAATTTTTCAGTTTATCTAAGAACTGTTTAAAATAACTTCATAAATCAAAGAATGGGTTTAACAATTTTAACTACAAAAGCAAATTGTTTAATAAAAAAAATATTGTGTATGTTATATATTGTAGGAATGTAAAATATTTCAGCCTAAAATAAACTTCTTTGACCTGTTTAAAGATGGCTAATTCAGAGAAGCTGAAAGAACAGACATAGCTGGAAGTCTGCCTTTGTGGAATAAATTTGCATCAGACTTCCTCTGAGGCCCCTCCTTTGTCTACCATCTATCCTTTTTCAGGGCAGCTGCAAGTTGATATTTTCATCTGTATAGCAAGACAGTCATCACTTAACTTGCCTTTCTTCACCTGTGAAGCCACCTGCCACAGAGCTTGGAGAAACTTGGTCACAGGCCGGTGTTCTTTGTGCCTGTACCTTCCCCACCTCTCCTCTCTTCCTTATGAAGACTAGTGGATAAGCATCGGTATCCCACTGAGTTATCAGGTAATCACTCTTGCAATTCCCCCATGCATTGCTTTCCCCAGCACGTTAAAATAAAATGTGTAACCTTCTCTTCACCTTAATTAAATTTTGACAGGTGATTTTCAGGGAACCTTCAGAGGGTAAAAAGGGAAGTTTTTCCCTTGGCCCATACAGTATGTTTCACCTAAGACAATAAATGAAATGTGATAAGGATACAGAAGATATAAACTAACCATTAATGTAGGCAGTGTCAGTTTTCATGTTCATGTGGCCTCTGTAGACATACAGGGCCCTGTTTTCAAAAGGGTCCCCCCACTGGGTATACTGCTCTGCTCTTGCTGTCTTGAAATTCTTAATGATTTTGAACAGGGGTCCTGCATTTTTGTTTTGCACTGAGCCCCACAAATTAAGTAGCAGGTTCTTAATAGGGAGAAACCAGTTTACCGGTTTACTATAAACCCATAAACAAAAACTAAATCACATATACATTCATGATGTGTACTCTAATGTGTATCAGACTTTCATCACAATTCTTACTTTAGGGACCTGA
>NW_007728019.1:213289-214630 GCF_000696425.1 Galeopterus variegatus | reverse complement strand
CAGTAGAAAGTGAGAACAAGTTTAATAAAATAGATAAGAAATACAGGTTCCACAGAGAGAGTGCAGCCTAGCTCCAGAGACTGAGCAGGGACCTCACCAAGCCTAACACAAAACTATGTTCAGTACAGGCATCAAGTCTAACACAAAAGCAAGAAAAACATAATTAAAGTTCAGTACAAAGTGCAGGCTGGCTCCAGAGAATGAGCAGCCACTTGCTGAAACTATGTTTGGTACAAAGTAAAGTACACACAACTCAGCCAGCAAAGTGCGGGCTGCCTCCAAGAAAGTGAGCAACAACCCTGCCTTCTGCTGGGATTCAGCTTTTATATTTTCTTTATCTAGTGAATATTCAATTAAGAAGGTGGTTCCCAGTTGTGTAACATTCAGTCTTGCACATGCTCAGTCGGTCCCCTCCTAGAGCATGTGCATTGGTCAGACACTATCACATGCACCAGGCATATTCCAGAATATTCTATGCTCCCTATTGAGCATGCCCAGCCACTGGATTGCATAAACCAGCCCCTTGTGGTCTCATTTTCCCCTTGTTGGTGCTGAAAATAGGTCTAACTGGCAACAGTAACTTTCCTCCAGGGAAGAGCTCAGAGGAGGGGGCCTGAGACCTCTGGAGTGGCTGGAAACCCAGAGGTGTGTCCTGAAATCTGAGCCAAGGGAAGCTGAGTACCTCCTATATCAAAAGAGATAGTATAAAGAATATGTGAAGAATTTATACAAACCAATGAAAAATGGCCAGAGGGCAAATAATTTAATAGAAAAACATATAAATGATATAGACAGACAATTCAGAGAATTGCTAATACACATAAAAAATACTTAGCCCCACTAGTAATCAGAGTCATGCAAGTCAAACCAAAATGAAATAGCATTTTACTTCCATTAGATATAAACACTTAAAAGTGTCTGAGAATTCAACTTTTCAGGCAAATTTTCATACTCTTTGGTGAGAAAATGAACTAGTACAAGTATTTGGAGAGCAATCTCACACTATATAGTAAATTTGAAGCAGCAGTTAATCAGTAACAGAAAATTCCATCTCCAGTTATATGCCCCAGAGAAACTCTCACATTTGTACAAGCAGTTTTGTGCAAAGCTTCATTCAGCATGGTTTATAATAGGAAAAAAATCTTAGTGTTTGTTATTAAGAAAATCGACAAATAAGTTGTATTATATTCATGACAGGATATTATGTAGCAGTTAAATAAATAAATTAGAGCAGCAGAAATCATCAAGGATAGATTGTTTAAAAAACAGTGTTAAATAAAAAACCCAAATTATAAAAATATATGAATAGCGTGATAAAATTTGTGAAATTTTAAAAACAAA
>NW_007728019.1:199910-212401 GCF_000696425.1 Galeopterus variegatus | reverse complement strand
AAACCCAAATTATAAAAATATATGAATAGCGTGATAAAATTTGTGAAATTTTAAAAACAAAAATGTGTTCTATATAGTTTATGAATACCTAAATATATAAAATGCAATGTAAGCAATATGGATAGCAACGGTACCAACCTGAGGGAATTGATTGTATCTGGGGAGAGATGGAGGATCAATAAAGGGTACAAAGGAATTTAACTTTTATCTGTGGCATTTTATTTAAAAATTTTTCATAAAGATATGGCAAAATATTGATTGATTAAATCAGTAGAGCAAGATTAAAGAAGCATTCATCATTTTATTATTTTCAGTATGTTGAAATCTTTTATTTGAAATAGGGGGAAAAAAGAATTTAGAGGGTAGAGTTTGAAATGAACAAACCTTGTGTATGTGATATTCATAAACGCCTCCTGACAATTGGTAACATGAATAGAGCAAAATGGAGCAGCTGTTTGGAAGCAGACCCTGTCACACAGTACAAATTACCTGGGGCTTTGCTTCATTAGCAATCACCTCTTGTACAAGTTATAAAGATTAAATCTCTACACAAAATTATGTGGCTCTGAAATTAAAACCAAAGGATAGATGCCAGGGGTACGGCCATTCCTTGGAAACCAAATCTTTGTGTGCGTGTTTGTTGCTCAGAAAAGGGAGGGGGCTGCTGAATTAAGTGAAGCCCGGTGTTCACAGACATCTCATAAGCTACCTCTATGCTTCTCTTGCATTGTTCATTTGCCCTAAAGTTCAATTTCCCAGGCTTGCTTTGAAGGGGGGGAAAAATAATGTGTCATTCTTTATGACAATTTGGCTCCAGTTCTGCAACGAAATGTTTCAGGGGATGGGGATAAGTGGGAAAACAAGAAGGGTGAGCTGCTAACAATTCCTGGGACTTGTGCACACCCTCCCAGAAGCTGCCAGGCACAGGCCTCCCGAGGTAAACAGTTGGACGTGTCACAAGTGCTGGAAATGGATCTGCCCAGTGACATGCATTACATACTTGGTGGCAGCAGTGTCTGTGTAGATCTATCATATGATCATCAAATGGGGTAAACAGTTGGACGTGTCACAGGTGCTGGAAATGGATCTGCCCAGTAACATGCATTACATACTTGGTGGCAGCAGTGTCTGTGTAGATCTATCATATGATCATCAAATGCACTTTCATATAAAGAGAGACAGAAAGATACCTTTGAAATTAATTCCCATTGTCAGTAGTTTTAGAGACAAGATCTAGCCCATTATATCTGCTTCTGTTCTAGTTTAAGACAATCTCAAAGATAATTTTATCTGAAGGGAAAGGAGAGTTTTTAAATATAAATATGTAATTTTAGAATACTTAAAGAGATGCAATTGCTATAGTATTACAGACACATACATATATATACATTAATAATTTTGCATTTATAAATATATTTCCTTCCAAGTTTAAATTGTTTCTCACTTTGTTACTAGACATCGTTTAACAGAAGCTACGATGCTTTATTTTACTCTAAAAATGTATGGCCTGCTAGTTATGTGGGGTGATAATATGTTAATGGCAAAAATAGGGCCATTTGGGTAGGGGTAGGTCAGGTAGAGATATTGTGGTATTGAGCTATCAGTGCATGGAACAATTATTTTTACAGTAGGGGCTTCATGAGTCTGTTTGGCATTACTGTTTAAGGAAGACTGCTATCATTTGTAGTGACAGATTGCTTTCTTTTGAAAGAAATGGAGACACCAAGTGATAATGAAGTATGTGAGGGATATATTATGATCCTAACCCTAATTTGGACTTGTAATTTTAATTGCTCAAGGTAATTTGATAAAATCTGAGAAAAGCTAACCAGTATTAAAGAGTTCCTTAAAGAGAAAACATTATTTTACAAATGTAATGCAGATATTGGCGGAAGCATCCTTCCCTTTGAGATCTAAATGAAATCGATTTGAATATCATTCAAGGGGTGGGGGAGCCTCATATCCCCCAAATTCTTTGCGAGAATTCTGGAGTGTTGAGGGGCGGGTGGTCCACAGTTGTTAATGGGGACCCAGCTCCCACGTTCTTAGATATCTGTAGATTTCTGATCCAACTGCTAGTCCTCCTCTTCCCTTCATTCACTCCTTCCCAATCAAGGAGTTTATATAATGGAACTGGGAGACTGGGGGAAGGTTCCACTTCTTCTGGGTCCTCCCTCCCAAGGTACCTGTCATTAGAACACTCACATTGCCTGTTCCTCTGTGCCGTAACTCACCAAGCACAGCTTGGCCCCATAGGGAGCTGGCCTACAATTCTGGGCTGGTAAACTTGATCCAAGATTGAGCATATCAAGAAAAGTGATTGTAGCCACAATCAGTAATGTCAGTAACTATTTTCTATTGAGTCGGAAGTTGAAGAGGAAAATATGGGTTTTACTTATTTCTCCTCATCAGTGCATTCATTGACCAGGAAATTTTGAGAAATATAGGAATATCATTTGATGACCACAATGACACACTAAGAGGCTGAATTTTCAGGTGTGACCAAGATAGAATGCTTTGGTGCTTTCGTGAGAGTGGGTCTTTGACATCTTTGATCTTTCTGGCTCAAAGCCACTCACTTGTGGCTCGTACAGTCATGGGCTGATCAATAACAGGACTGAGGAGGCAGGTCTTAGCATCCTGCCCAGTAACAGACTTAGAGAAGATGCAGCCAGGGCAGGGATTAAATTATTCAGAAAGCCTTATTAATATGTCTTGGGTCTCATCTCCTGCTGATGTTCCATACATTTACTGCCTGAATCACACTGGTCTTTATCTGTACCTTCGCCAGACCAAATTTATTCCCGCCTCAGGATCTTTGCACTTGCTCCTCTCTCTACCTGAATTATGTTTCCAAAGATATTCATATGCCCACCTTTTTTGCTTCATTTAAGTCTCTCCTCAAAGGCTATATTCCAATAGAGGTTTGTTTGTTGTTTTGTTTACCATCTTGTGCTAAAATAGCACAGGCTTTCAGTTCTCTTTCTCCTTTTCCTGGTTTATTTTTCCTTACAAAGTATATCAATCACAGACACTGTATTATGTATGCATTTAAATTTAATTTACTGTGCATGCATTGCCTGTATCTTTCACTAGAATATAAGGCCTAGGAGGACAGGAGTTGTCTCTTTGGCTGCTGTTGGCCCAAAGCCTAGCATAGTATGTGTTTAATAAATAAAACAATTCTTCCAGTGGAATCACCTTGTTTTACTGTATTTTTCATTTCTTTCTCTTCTGACAATAAACCAAAATATATTGTTTAAAACCAATGCATTATTTTTTTAGTGAAATGCAATTGATTATATATATTTGTGGGGTATAGAGTTGAATATCAATACCTGTATACAGTGTGTGATGATCAACTCAATTCTTCCCTAAACATAATGACTCTTACAGCCTCAAGCCTTTTTCAGTTACTTTTTGGGCTTGGGTTAATGATACTTTCATGGTGCTCTCACCCTAAGAAAATGGAATATTTCCTATCTAGTAAGTTTTCTGTGCCTTATTTGTTCACTCATGAGATGATGAGATGAATCCTACTTATTTGAGAAAAGCCATAGAATCTCAAAAAATCTAAAACTGGAGTCATAGATTGTATTATTAATAAGTCTGAGTAAATATCAGATCCTAGGTTGAGGGGAGGGGTGGGAGGGGGACCGGTCACATAACTAAAGAAGCCCAGATCCCTTTTCCTTGATCTTCATGCAGTTCCAAGGAAGATTGAGGAATTCATGTCAGCTAATCTTCTGCTATCATCTAATGCCTATCATATTACAATATAAAGGCCAACTCCTAATAACATTTAGTATTCTCCTAATATTCAGAATTCTACACTGAAGAGATGTCTGTGTTTTGATCTTCAGAGTCCTAGACAGCTGAAGAACTGAGAAACATCCTGCAGAAAGGACAAAAAATGTATTCCACCCATCAATGCCCAAATAGTTTTTTTGCTGAAATACTGCCTGTTTTAAGTTGAGACTTTACTGTGATCTAAACCTTGTCTTGGTCATATATATCTCTGTGCACTACAAGGTTAATCAGAGCAGTCTACATACTGAGGCCAAGGTGTCTTACAGAAGATCATACCAATTTAAAAATATATGTACCGCTGTATAAGCTCAATATAAGCTGCTGCAAACTGCCAAGGGAGAAAAAAATGGTCCAGACCATCCTAACAAAAGCAATGAAGCCTGAATTTTAAAAACTAATACTCTGGCCACTGCAGAGGCTTCACACTCTACATGCTCTTCTGGGCCTCAAATGCCAAGCCTTCTCCATTCTTCAAGGTTACTGACCATGCACTAATACACTGGAGTTTTATGGGGACATATAAGTAATACTCCTCTCTTCTTTTTTTGAGTTCTGAACCAACCCTTAAATTAAACATTCATGTAAGAGAAATAGAGATCTGTTATCAACTTTTTTGTGAGTACAGTTAAAATAGAGAATGAAGATTGGAATTAGAGCTGCAATCAGTTTTCTAATATTTCTCTGAATTAAACCCACTGCCCCCAAATCTCTACTCTGGGTATCAGCAATGGTCTCGAGGGAAATTAGAATCATTTATGTAAGGTCAAATAAAGAAACTATTTAGAAATGTGTGGATAGGGCACTGGGATGCCAGAAAAACCTATGGGCAGGTTACAGCAGAGCCAGTTCTATCCCTGGGCACAAAGCAGTTAC
Organism: Galeopterus variegatus; assembly: GCF_000696425.1. Taxonomy (NCBI): domain Eukaryota; kingdom Metazoa; phylum Chordata; class Mammalia; order Dermoptera; family Cynocephalidae; genus Galeopterus; species Galeopterus variegatus. Next base: position 207,718 of record NW_007728019.1, on the reverse strand, counting down.
AAAGCTCTGAAGGAGAGAGTCCTGCAGAGAGGGCTGTCTCAAGAGGAGGTGAGCAAACCTGCAGGGAGAAAGCAAAAGCCACAAACAACCTGAACTCAGTTTTCTGCTTCTAGTTGATCTTCTTCCAGGACTTCTCATTGGCCATATCTACCCAGAATCCAAAGGAAAAAGAACCACTCAATAATTCCACCCAAGTCAGCCTCCTGGAGTGGACACCAGGCTAGAAAGAAGTAGAGAATGGGACTAGAGGGGCAAACAGAAGATATCTGGTCCATCTGGAAAATACATCACATGGATGAGCAGAAAATGGCAGCTTCTTGAGTACTGGTTTCTCTGAGTGTATTAGTCCATTTTCTGTTGCTTAAGCGAGAATGTCTGAAGCTGGGTAAAGCATACAGAAAAGAGGTTTATTTCTTACAGTTTTGGAGGTTGGGAAGTCCAAGGCCAAGGGGGCACCTTTGATGATGGCCTTCTTCTGGGTGGGGACTCTCTACATGGTCCTGGGGTGACAGGTATCACGTGGCAAGAGAATGGCAAGAGTGAGAGCAAACCTTTTCACTCACTCTCCCTATAGAGCCATTAGAACCAACCCATGACCACCCACTAAACCATCAACCCATGACTCCATGAATGGATCGATCCATTCACTAAGGCACAGTCCTCTTGATCCAATCACCTATCAAAGGCCCCACATTCCACCACCATTTTGGGGGTTAAGTTCCAACATGAGCTTGGGGGGACATTCAAACCACAGTAGAGAAAGAGAAAGGGTCGAGCCACTCATACCCAGTTTCCTCCTCAAACTCTTCAGTCTTGCATGGAGAAGAGAGGGCACAAATTTCCCTACCTTATTACCTCTGCATAGCACTTTAAATATGTGGGAAACAGGCATTTTCCTTAATACTTACCAGTAGATCCAGGAGAAAACACAAAGTGGTAGAAATGAGAGTCTAACTGTTCCCTCCCCTCAGTGGGATAGTGTATTAGTCCGTTCTTGTTGCTTATAATAAAATACTCAGAACTGGGTGATTTATAAAGAAAACGAAATTTGTTGCTTACAGTTTCTGAGGCTGGGAAGTCCAAAGTCCACCCAGTGATGGTGACTGTGACCCAGGGGTCTCACATTGCAAGATGGTGGAAGCAGAGAGAGAGAGAGAGACAGACAGACCCTACTCTTCCTTTAAAGCCCTCAGAACCACGCCCCTGACCACCATTTTTAATCCATTCACTACTGCCTGGTCCTACAATCCAATCACCTCTTCAAGACTCCAACTTTTGATTACCATAATAGGATTTACCACCCTCTTAACAGTCACAGTTTAAAGCCCTCAGAACCACGCCCCTGACCACCATTTTTAATCCATTCACTACTGCCTGGTCTTACAATCCAATCACCTCTTCAAGGCTCCAACTTTTGATTACCATAATAGGATTTACCACCCTCTTAACAGTCACAGTGGGGGCTAAGATTCTAATACATAAAACTTGGGAGACACAATTCAAGTTTCAGTGAGTTTGGGGGGGCGGTGGACATAATTCAATCCACTATGGATAAATACACACCTAGAGACCAGAGCCTTGATTGCCAACTTACATGAGTTAAGGAAACAAATACCGAGTGTTATTAGGGAGAACCCTAGTCCTCTTAACAGTACGATTCCATGATAACATTTCCTAGAGCTTTTCCAGTCTCTCCCTCAACAAGAGGAAATAATTTATCTCAAGAGCATGACCAGAAGGAAGAAACTAATGTAAGGAAAACTCCATCTAGGTCCTCCCTTTGGAAGTGTCCTGTCCCCATGAATCATGCCCTCTGTGCCGTCAAGATGGCAAGCATCCAGGGGAGTGTGCTGGTCTATCACGGCAGAAGCCTGTACCTGTGAGCAGAGGAAAGGCAGTAGGAGGTAGGATTCTGACCATTGGACTGGCAACTTCATCAGTTCAGCTAATCCAGCTATAAAATACATAAAGCAGTACCAGTATTTTAGTTTCCTTCTGTCTGATGCCTGAATCTATTTCTTCACTGGCTGAGAACTTGGATGGCAGGAGATCTTTGTCATTCAGTATTCATCTTACTACCAGCAAAAGTTTCTTAGCTTCTGGTACTGTTACAACTTCTGGTGACTATTTTTTTTTTTTTAAATGGAAATGTTGCCAATCTGTAGAGTTTTCCTTGTTCAACATCATGTCATATACTACCCAATCAAATTCTTTTCTTGATTTCTGTGGTTAGGGGCAGGAGTGGGGAAACTTACAGGAAGTCATTGGATATGTTTGTGTAGAAGCTTTTCCTGAGGCTTAGGGAGAGAGAGTTATAGTTCAAAAGCACAAATTAAAATTGAATATTGCATTGAAAATATTAAATATACTTATGGTGAATATTTAAACTATGCTTAAAAACTTCTTCAGCCATTACCAACCATACATGTCTACAATTTCAATGTCATTTTAAGATTTTAATGTATGTATGTACCGTAATTTTTCAAAGTTCTGTGTTCCCTTTTGTTTTTTTCCTTAAACCATATTCTTTGCATTTTGTTACATGTAACAATTCAGCAATTGCTTTATTCTGCCCTTTCCTTCTACATTCTGCATCTAGCTGGACTATCTTTTTTTTTCTTTTTTACTGACCAGCAACGGGATCGCAACCCTCGGTGTTGCGCCCACACCGTGCTCAGCCAGTGAGCGGGAACTGGTCTCCACATGGGATCCGAAACCTCGGCGGGAGCGCCGCCGTGCTCCAAAGCGGCGCACTCTCCAGTGCGCCACCGGGCCGGCCCTAGCTGGACTATTAAAACACTTTCCTGCGGGGAAACTATTCTTTCAGAAAGAGAATTCTGGTGCCAGTTTTTAACTGTGCTAAAAAAAGAAAGTAATATTAGCTATAAAATCTTTGAAATCCTACTAGGTGCACACTGCGTCTCTGTGAACTAGGCCCAGGTTACAGATAATTCACTGATTTGTCTAAAACCATAAAGCTTACAAGTGGTAAGTTTGAAAACCAGTTAATCCTATATTTTAGAGCTTAATGAGTTGATATACTGGTTGGTTATTACAGAAAGCAAGCAGCAGCATTTAACTATCTGGCTTATAAGTGATGCTGAGGAAAAAAAAAAGTAGTTCAGAGTCTCATAAATTTAAAAGATAAAAATTAATAATATTACAGACCCAAATGTCAGATTTGCTACATAAAGGTACTGTCCTTTGGAATGAAACTTTTAATTTTAAGTGGGAAATTATTTGAAATTCAGTTTTTACTTTTTCGGGTATAATTTTCTAAGTATTGCCAATCAATTATTCAATGAGCATTTACATAAAGTATTGTATACATTGAGAATTTCCATATTAGTAACATTGACTCTAAATTTCAAACATAACTAGTATCAAAAACACATTTTTTTTTTTTTTTTAGTTTTGGGTGGAAAATCAGCCTGTAGAGAATATAACATATCTGTATCTTATGAAAGAACTGAATAAAAACCCACAAGTAAAACTCTGAGTTATAAAATCAACAAAAGTCTAAAAAGGGCCTTAAGTATTGTAAGGTATTTACCATACATTTTAAACCTTCAGTGACTCTTGTATATTATTCTTATCTTTTTTCATAACAGAGTGATCCAAAACTGAAGCTATTGCTTGTGTTTAGTTATGTAATCCAAGCTCAGTTCATTTTAACATTCACTAGCTATTTTAGATAGAACCCCAGTGAGGGCTCACACAGTAGATCATTGTGAACCAGCTGCTTTTTTATGGATCTGACAATATTTGAAATATGAAAACGGTTGCCAAAAAAAACCCCTCATGGTCATCATTATTTACTTGCCTAAGAGCATGATTAATGCAAATTTTAGCAAATGCCTGTTAGGTACTCAGCAAAACCTATGGATATGGCATAGACCATAACCATCTGAATTGAATAAATACAATCAATGAGGGAACACACCTAGATGTTAAAGGATTTTATTTTACAGAACTTTATTTTTATAACAAGAATAAACCATAAAATTTAGATGACATTTTCGCCAAGAAAATTACCTACATTTTTGTACTACTGCCATTTAGCTAATTTTATAAGGGTACTTCAAAAAGTTTGTGGAAAGATTCATATTATCTTTTAATTCTATTTTTCCACAAACTTTTTGAAATACCTTCATATTTTACAAGGGAAATTCCCCATAACTATAAATGTAGCAGTTTATACACTTATCTAGCAATCTAATAAAATGTCTGCTTTGGCTTCAATTTTATGGACTGATTTCCAGGGACACATTGTTACTGGAAAATTATATTGCTCTTCTCTTTGCTTTGGCTTTGGTGACAAGGATCACAATAACTGTGACTTGGTGAACCTTTGAGGAAATACAGTCATTCCTCATTTTTATTATGAAGTAATACATAAAAAAATCCTCACTCTGTGTTTGACATAATAATAAATATTTTTTAACTTTAAAAGTGTATATGAGTTATTTCATTTTCTCAGATAAAAAAAGAATTCAGAGGTACTTGTGGTGGGGATGCTCTCATAGAATGCTCTACTCTCATAGAGTAGATGGTTTTTGGAAGGGGGACCTCCACAATTACCATGGAGGATAAATGTGACCCAAGGAATGACAGGTAGTTTGATTTTAGTGATCCAAACAGATCTGTACTCTTCTTCATGTTTCTCTTCCTGGACACTTTAACATAAGCCTGGAACCTCTGTATTTTCAGATACGTACATTTTTATATTAGAAATCCCTACCCTTTGCACAGGCTTATTTATTTATCTACAAATAGAAATGCAAAATATACTGTTTAAAGAATGAATATAGATATTAAAGGGACAAAAAGTTGAGAGCAAAATTTTGTCAGCATCATGCTCACCCAATGAGCTAACCGGCCATCCCTATCTGGGATCCGAACCCGTGGCCTTGGTGTTATCAGCACTGCACTCTCCCGAGTGAGCCACAGGCCGGCCCAAGAGCAAAATTTTGAAATATTGAATGAGGTGAGATATTTTTATAAAAAGCTTTAGGGACTTTGCTTTGCTTTTTCTTTAGATAATGACCATTCAACTCTATAATTAGAAGCTATCCTTTATTTCTATTTCCATTGAAGTGCTTTTTCCTTTCTGAATCCCTTACAAAAATATGTAAAATTAATGGCTTCAAAGATTTATATTAGAAATACAACGGAATGGACTTTTAAAATAATAATATTAAAGTATATATACATTACCTTAATTTAATATTTTCTATAAAATGTGTGATGTTTTGAATTCAATTACTGATTTAAAAGGAAGAGATACCCCAAAGTAGCCAATTTTCTCAATGCTCAGTAGAATAAACACCAGTCGCTCTACACTGTCAAAAGAGATATATCTACTATTTATTCAAGTTGATGATAGGCATACTCATTAAGTTCAGAACAACAGTATTGCAAGTTAACTCTTGAACAATTACCGTTTTATTAATATGCTTTCACTATATGAGTATTGACCAATTCATAATAGGGGCAAAAAATAAATTACACACTTAGTAAAATCTTATTTTGTAGTTTCTGCATAGAATTCATTACAGCTTTTAAATATTTCATGGGGTTATGATGTTTGAAGTAATTTTCATTTTATGTGCTTATAAAGTTTTGCCAAGAGATAATGACCACATATCAAAATAAAAAGCCTGTTTCAAATGAATTCCAATATGAATATATACATAAATTCTCTAATTGTTGTAGGCTATCATCTACCTATTTTATGATGTGATTAAAAAATATTTCCCTATATGCCCTGTCAAAAAAGAAAGATTGACAAAAATTATGAAAATTGACAGTATTAAATGTTGGCAAAACTGTTGGATCAATGAGAACTGTCATACTTTGATGGTGGAATTAAATGGATATCATAGTTTTGAAATAACTTATCAAGTTAAACATAACATAGCATATAAACTGGAAATTTCATTTGAGAACATACCCTATAGAAACTTCTACATATGTTATATCAAAAATATATACAGAAATATTAATAGCAGCATTGTAGGTAATGCACCTTCCCCAAATGATCTCAAATGTCAATCACAGGAGAATGGAAAATACATTGTGGTCTTTTTAACCAATGAAATATTATATGTCATTGAAAAATAATTAGCTGTATTCGTGAATCTCAAAAATATAATATTGTGTAAAACTGTGGAAGAACAGAACACACAATTTTACGAACATCAATTTCAATCAAAATTAAGCAATATATTACTCATAATACATTCATAAACGTAGTAGAATCTTATAAAGTGATAAAATAATTAACATGATATTAGAAAAGTGGGTAGAAGTTCCCCCAAAAGTTTTTTATTATGTTTTGCAACTTAAGTAAATGCATATTTAGTTTTTTATTATGTTTTGCAATTTATGCATATTTAGTAAATATTGTAATTCTTAAAGAAATATGAACAACTTCAACATTAATTCCCAGTGTTCCACAAATGTGTTTTGTAAAAATATTCAAAGTACTGGCATATTTAGTAAATATTGTAATTCTTAAAGAAATATGAACAACTTCAACATATAATTGAGAATGGGGGAAATTTAGAAGAATATCCCCCAATACAAAAACTCTCTAAAATAGTATAGTTTTTTATTTGCAGGACATTAATTTAAACTGGACATGTTTCAATAGATTTATATTGTTTTCATGCAAATGTAAATGTAAACAATAATACAATTCTTAGAACATGTCCTCAGCATGGGCACCGTTAAGAATGTTTTTATTCTGAAGAGTTTGTTTAAAATTATAATCTTTACTTTCCTAATTGGTTAAACTATTGTCTTGTCATGAAACTATAATCATTGCTGTATGGTAACACATGACCAGTTGTCTAGTTTCTTCAAACTCGTATCATACTACATTTTCTGAAGAGATCAATCCTGTAGGAAAAAAATTCCTTCATTAAACCTCATAGCAGTCCTTTTCAGGATTGTACAACAGACCAAAACATCCATTTTCTCAATTCATACTAGCTATAATTGTATTATACTATTGTATCTATAATTCTATTATACTATACTATAATTGTGATTTGACACAATTATAAAAGATAAATTTTTGAGGCTTTAGAATAATAATTCCCAAAAAGAAATTCTTATTTTCATTGTGACAGACCTTGAGATTTTAAACAAAGGCAACAGTATAAGTTAAATATTAAATATGCAGGAAAAACAAGCTTGAATTAACTCAAAAGCCATTCTCTGTGTCCCCACATATCTTTTGATTATTTCACTTACTATACTGTGATGGAATTGTGTGTCTATCTCTTCTGCTAAACTGTACTCATTTGGGGAAAAAAATGGGTCATTTTTTTGTGTCCTTAGCTCCTTTCATAGTATTGGATAGTTAGTAGAGCCTCAATAAAAGCTTACTAAAAGGAAACAGATGGATGAAAGATACATTAATTTTTTTAACTAGATCTCTTCAGGGCCAGTTTTTTCCTATAAACAGGAATCAGTTATGTTGATTTTATAATAATTTTATCTAGGAGATGTCCATTGCTGCAAACTAAATATTTCTAACAGATGACCATGCTTTATTCTTTAAATCAATTTTCTTTACCTTTTCCAGATGGAAAATATATTATATAAATATAAAATAACATATATAATATACAATTAATTATTATATAATATTTAAATATAATATATTTTATGAATTTATATTATATAATTTACATATAAATAAAGATACAGAATATAATAAACTAATAAAAACAAACAGGTTGAACTTTTTGTTGGCAATCTGAAAGTAATGCAGTGAAATATATATATATATATATATA
>NW_007728019.1:182173-199400 GCF_000696425.1 Galeopterus variegatus | reverse complement strand
AAGCCAGGGAAGGGGGAGGGCCAGGAGCCTCAGCCATGATCCTCGACACCCACGACCAATGCAGTGATGACCACTGAGCTGCTGCAGGAAGTGCCCTGGGCTCCTGAGCCAGTGGGGGGAGGGCTGAGGGCCTCAGGCACACCCCCTGACACCTGCAACAAGCCCAGCGATGACCACTGAGAACATGCAGGAATTTCCCCAGGTTCCCAAGCTGGGGTAATTGGGGCCAAGGGCTTTGGCCACACCCCCCAACATCTGCAACCAGCCCAGCGACGACCAACAAACCACTACCAGAAGGCACCTGGTTTCCCAAGCTGGGGTTGTGGGGGCCAAGGACTTCAGCCACACCCTCCTGACATGTGCACCCAGCCCAGCAATAACCAAGCCAACCCTGGAAGCCCCCTGCCCTCCCCTCTGGGAATGAGAGGGGTGCCGCAGTCCTCAAACACTCCCTTCCTCCTTCTACCTTCTCCCTATTTCCTTCCCGTTTCTCCTGTCCCCCTTTCCACCAACTGCTCCACAACATCTTAGAATGTAAAAAAGTAATGTTAATAAATAAACTTTTTAAAACATGCAATTACACTAAACATTGATGGTTCAAAGACTATTTCTTCTCTGTGGATATTTAGCTCATTGTATATATATATATATATTATATGACAGAGAGAGACAGAGGTGTTCCTCCATTCTATATACTAAGCACTTTCCTACCTAAAAAACCTGTCACGCAATAAAAACATCCTTACAAAATAAAAATATGATAGTCCTGCAACACTCACAGGTTCTTAAATAACTATATGCTACTACAAAAAAAAATATTATGCCAGGTTTAGGATCCTTTCATTTTTCTCATTTTCTGACAGTTTCACTGATTCCACAGGCTTTGGTCTCTTTTTCTGAAAATTACGTAGGAGGGTTTTTAGGTATTTAAAGAGCCCAATAAATTTAATGAGAAAAGGGAGAAAAAGAGGAAGGTCAATAAAAGTAATTCCAAGGCCCTAAAGCAAACCAAGGTTCTTGCTTTAATTCAACCGACCAATCATCTGGTACAGCAAAAGAAAGGAATAACTCCTCAACTCAACCCAAGTGTGGAACAGAAAATCTTTTTTTTGTTTGACCATTTTACTCTAAAATAATCTCTCCCCGAGAGATTTTTCAGCTTCCCTATTGCCTGAGAATAATGAAATACATCATCCGTCTCTTCTAATTCCAAATATGGAATGACATGTTAAGAATCAGATAGTAGAAATAGAAGCTAACATGTCTCCATTATTTGGAAAGGTCAAGTATTGATTTTCTATATTTTTAGTAGTTGGAGGAGGAGGCTAGTGCATCCTTTTCATATGCATGCCTGTGAATATGCATGTCTGAGTGTATTTGTGTCTGTGTGCCTGGCGGGGTTGGGGGGTCTGGGGGATGGGGGGGGCACCAATTATTTGCAATGGAAGTATTCATGGCCTTTGAGAGCAGCCATTGAGGACAGGAAGAATATAAAGAATGAGAGGAAGGCAGGCTGAATTTCATAATGTTAATTTCCCTATTTACCAAGTGAGCCTATAGATTCTGCCTCTGCCTTGCTCTTTACTTGATACTGAGTATGAAGAAGAAAGAAGCTACAGAGTACTTCAGAATAATGTGGAAACTTAGATTTAAAGCAGCTAAGCAGCTAAAAATAAAAATCTTTAAAGCCTGATCAAACCCACTAAATATCTGGGGTCAACTAGAAAACTAAAATGCCTTTCTCATATTATTTCAAATGGAATCTGAGGTCAAAAAGCATAACAATGAATTCCTTCTTCCATTTAGGCCACTTCTCAGATTTTGTCGCTATTGTTTCAATTTATCAGTAAGTCTTGAAACATAGCACTGCTTTGTAACCTTCTGAAAAAGAAGGAAAACTATGCTGAAATACTGAATACCATTTCACTCACACCATGACACAAAATAGATTTAAAGAAACCCAGCTTTTTATAAATACTGCATATACCTAACAATAATGTGTGATTATATATTCTTACACTTTTGCACATATACATAAGGAATCAAATAGGAGTATGAATAAAGCATCACAGTTCCCAATCAAATTCATTCATTGAACAAGTATTTTCATAGTATTTACAATGTACTGAGACTGTTCTCCGTAGTAGGATATGCTGCAGGGATGAAAAAAAAATTCTGGTCCTTATAAAGCTTACATTCTTGGGGGTGGAGGGTGTAGCAATAAATAAAATTAAAAAGTAAAAATATAGGAAATAAATTGCATACAAAAAAGTGGAAAGTGCTAAAATAAATCCTTGAAGGGAAACAGGAAGGTGAAATTTTAGATATGGTGGCCCATGAAGATCTCACTGAGACAGTGACATTTTCCAAAATATCTAAGGGAAAAAGAGAGTATCAGTAGGTGTTGAATACTGGGAAAAGAAACTTCTCTTTGTATATCAAACAGAACAAAATATTGAATTCAAGGAACAATGTGTTTACAGAATCAGTGGGAGATCTGACCCTGGTTTAAGAAGTTGAAGGACTCACCTTCTTAGCTGTGATGGAGAGAACAGAAAACAGTGGCTACTACGTCATCTCTCATGCCATCACAATGTCTAGATACGAGTGAAGCTGGAGCAGACACAGAATACTGAGGCTACCAATGGAACTGCCTCAAAGCAATCATGCAGAGCAAAGAAGGTGGCCTCTGCCTTGCTTCCAAGTTTTAAATCCCGTACGAGTGCGTGTAATTGGTGAAAACTAATTCACATTCCAGATTCATGAAAGCCCAGGAACTGTAGATTTTTTTTTTTTTAGCTTTATGGCCTCTCTGAATGGAATGAGGATAGAATTGAGGTTAAGATATCATCTTCAAAGTTCTTCCAGAGGGCAATTAACAGGAGACGATGTCCGAGTAGAAATAGGGGGCCTGATCACATAGAGACTCTCAGGCTCCTTAATGGCTTTGGCTTGATTCTCTGAGTGATGTTGAAAATCATTGCAAAGTTTCAAGAAGAGTCACCTGATTTGTCTAATGTTTTAATGGGAAATAGGACAGGTTTGACTGCTGTTTTAAGAATAAACAATAAAGGGTGTAGAATGTAAAACAATCCAGGCAAAAATAAGTTTTCTTAAAAGTAGTTCCAAAGAGAAGAGGTCACCTTCTGGATATATTTTGAAAGCAGGGCTACCTGAATTTATCATTAGATGACATAAAAGTTATGAAAAAGAAAGAAGAATCAAGGATGACTCCAAGATTTTTGGTTTTTGCAATTGAAAATATGGAACTGCCATTAACCAAAATGTCAAAGATGGTAAGGAAAGTAGGATGGAAAAGAGTGGGATAAGAAACTCAGTTTGATACATGCTAAGTCTGAGTTGCCTAGTAAAAAATCAAACAGTATGTCAGGCAGTCACTTATGTTACCAGGCAGAAGAACCAAGTTCTTAGTCTATCTGTGAGAAGAAAAATCTTCTTTTCACGGGACCAGCAAAAGGAAAGGGAGAGAGAGACAGACACACAGAACATAATAGGGCTTTATTACCAAATGAAGGTATGCACCAAAGAAGTGCACAGGGATCAAGGAAGAAACACATGCTCCCAGATCTTGTCCTTTTCCTCCCCCCGAGCTGAAACCCCTAATGGCAGTTGTCCCTCCTTTTGTCCCTCCTTGTGCACAGGTGTGATGGTGTAGCATGCTGATTGGTTGGGTGGTTAAGCTGCAGCCAGCACATCATAAGTCCATTAACTGCAAGGTAGAGGTGGGCAGTGCTGATCTACTCTGAATATTTATGAGCAGCTTCCCTGGGGAGTGTAGGGACCCCAAGGGCGCCTGAACAGGGACACACCCTGGCAATATGGTGCCCTTCCTGGTTCTTCTCCGCAGTAAACAAGCCCGCTGGCACCAACACCCAAGCCCACCCGCGCCAAACCTCAGCCAGTCACAGGTCAAGGCTCACCTCCTGCCCAGCCCCGTCCAATCAGTTACCGCCCCGTCTGCTCTCTCTCCCGCCCCGGAGCACAGCACCCTATAAATGTACGCACAGTCCTTGAATAAAGCAGAACTTCTCTGGTGAACTGTTAGCCCGGGTCTCGCGTGCTTCCTTCGTCCGTGCGTCCCTTCAGGGAGTGTCCTTATTCTGTCCTGCCTCGCTTAGACAAATGAATCTGAAGTTGAGGGGATATTTGTAGGTAGAAGAAAAAAATAGAAATTGTCAGCATATAGAAGGTATCTGAAGACAAGAGATGGATGAGATCTCCAAAGTAATGACTATAGACCAGAAAAGAGGATCTGACATATTGAAGTGAGGATATTAGCAAGAGCTAGAGGGAAAAATTGGTGTTCTGAGAACAAGATCCTCAAAGTTGAGATTATGAATGAGTGAGTGATTGTGGTTAATAATGACAAGAACTATGACCATGAGAAAGTGAGTTTATTAAGTAGGGTTAAGGACATGATATTGTAGGGGAAAAAAGTTAAAGTATTGAGAGACTAGAAAGATGCATGTTCCATCTAAGTGGAAAACAAAGTCACCAGGAATCTGCCAGGAGTACTGTAGGAGAAGTGACTGTGCAGAAGAAATAAAACTCTTCAAAGAAGGATAGACAGTGGCCTGGGTTTGGTAAATGACTACAGAACAGTGTAGACAGTATGACATTGAACCATACCAATGTCTACAGTATGACAGGATGTAGACATTGGTATGGTCCAGTGGCATAAAAGTCAATGCTGGGGAACTTACAGAAAAGGAAAGGAAATTCTTGGAAGTGCCTGAGCAGAACAGACGGGTCGTCTACCTTGCCTCCATGCCCAGTGAGACAACAAACCTAGAAGAGAAAACAGTCACTGACAGGGACGTGGGAAGTTATGGGTCTTCAGGAGAGAGGCAGGTTTCTGTTACAGCAAGAAAGTGAGAGGCCCATTCAGCAAAAAATTGAAAATGTTGCTGAAGACTGATGGTGAGTCTACTGAAACTGTGGAGAGGTGTCTGGTAGACACAAAAAGGATGTTACAGAGCAGGGTAAGGATTCGAGTATGGGGAAAATGAATCACTTGGGGATCCTGGACCTCATGGGGTCACAGATGGAAACAAGAATAAACAGAATGGTAGGGTTATTCCTGGTGGTGGGCACGTGCTGGCTGTTAGGAGAAGGTGGGAGTGTGAGTCTTTCTTGACGTAGATTCAGTTCTGGGATTCTTTTGACCCAGCCAAAAGAGGTGTAAAGGGTGGCAGGAAGGTGATTTTGGTGTAAATTGTTTTTATTTTACTGCCAAAATAAGGCAATATTTTCATTCTTCTGAGATTTGTTTTTCTGGTCAGCAAAAGTTGAGAGTATCTTCAGCTTTACTTTATTTCCCAAATTATGTAGATTTACAGAAGTATTGCAGATAAGAAAATTAGGAAAAATTAGAAAAATTAGGAGCCCAGTTGGGTACAGCACCAAAAACAAATTTTAAAAAAGTTAGTAATTCATTTTAAAAATGGAACATTATGTATATTCTTGCAGGGAAGCTAACAGGATTTGGTATCAGGAACGGTCTGTGTTTGAATCATGAATTCACCATGGATTTGTTGTATTAAGTCAATTTAACTACGATGGTACTACATTTCCCATGTTCCCTTTCTCATTATTTCCAGGTTAGCCAGGTGATCACATTATTTTGCCCAAAATGTGGCAGAAGGAAGTGAGGCAGCAGTAGTTCTTCTGTTTGTTTGTTGTTTGTTTGTTTTTGTTTATTTTTTTGAGCTGAGTTCAGTGCAAGAGTAGCAGGTGTGGTTATACCCCATGCACATTGTCACTTATCTGCTGGATCATCATGTCACATGGGACAGCAGCCAGAACTGAGGTTCCTCCTGCTCCTACCACTTTTTTTTTTTTTTTTTTTTTTTTTGGCTTCTCCAATTCCTGGACCAGGTGTGTGTTTAGCTCCCTGACAAAGGGCACTAGATTATCTTGCATATTATCCCCATCATTAAAACTGGAGGCTTGGGGAAGGTGAGAGCCTGACATGGGTTCCACGTTATCCTCTTGAGTCCAGTTATTGATAACAGGGTCCAATTTGTTCTTCTTCCACAGTTCACATCATCACCTCTTGCCAAGTGTCTGCCATGTTGACATCAGTCTCCAGCAGCAGACAGACAGCCGAACCTTACACAATTTGTTAAACCAGCTCCCACAAATCTGTAAGGTCAAATCAGTATAATAAATTCTTATTACATACCACTTCTAGTGATTCTGATACAATCCTTGTTTTTTGCTATGTGGTCATTTAAAAGTTAATTAACCTCTCTAAGCCCCAGTTTCTTTTACTGTAAAATCCTGATAATATCTACTTCAAAAGATTCTTGCGAAAAAAGATGATTATATAAAGTGCTTAGCACAGTTGCTGGAACCTAAGTTACCCAATAAATGGTAGCTGTAACTCTGGAGAATTAACCTCTCTAAGCCCCAGTTTCTTTTACTGTAAAATCCTGATAATATCTACTTCAAAAGGTTCTTGCGAAAAAAGATAATTATATAAAGTGCTTAGCACAGTTGCTGGAACCTAAGTTACCCAATAAATGGTAGCTGTAACTCTGGAGGTGAAATAACTTTATAACATGTCCTAGTTTATAGCAAATTCTATTTGTGATCAACTTGATTGTAACCTCTATGAGATAAGGGATCATTTGTATTCTTAATTCCTATTTTATTTTCTTACATAACTCTGAGGAAACAGGCATACATTATTCATATAGTTTGCTCCTGACAAGAATAAATACCAAGATATATGATTGTCAGTCATAAGCTTTTTATGGAATAAGATGTTATCTCATGTAAAATTATATCACAAAAATGTTAATAGCACATTTTTTAGTCAGGACAAAATAAGAATGCTTAATTGGAGGAAGAGTTGTGAGAGATCTGAAAAGATACAAGTACCATATTTAGATGGGTTGGGAGCTAAGTTAGAGAAATTACAAGCAGGGACAAGAACATCAATAAATCTCTGATAAATCCACTTTTAAGACATGCGATTTTTCATGTGAATTTTTTTTTAATTTGAGGAATTCTGATAGTAGTCTTTTAAAATGAATCTACTACTACAAAGTATTTACATTTAAAATGTATTTTTACTGTTGCATTTTTATTCAAGGAAAGTTTTTGTTTTGACTTTTGTTTTATTTTTTGGCAGCTGGCCAGTACAGGGATCTGAACACTTGATCTTGGTGTTATAACATTGCGCTCTAACCAGCTGAGCTAATCGGCCATGCCTGTTTTTACTTTTAGATTGTTATTCTAAAGTAGTCATATTTAACAATAACATGTCAGTTTACCAAAATAATCATATGCTTACTTGCCAAACACATTGAATACAGAAAAACTCATCCTCATCATTAGCTTAGAGAACTTTTTCTTTCTTTCCTTTAAATCAGTTCATGTGTTTTACCACAGTAGAACAAAAAATTGCCTTCATTATTCCATCTTATATTTTCTAGTGAATATTAAATCGTTGACCTTTTGCAACATTCATCTACAACTGTAAGACACTGTTAAAAGGCTAATTAAAAGTTAATAAGAAGATTAAGGTTGTTGAGCATTGGGAAATCTGTGTTGCTTTCAAAAAGCATCTTTAGTAATTCTGAAAGCAGGGTGCAAAGCCCTAATCCCATCTGTTTCAAGAGATAAACATTTATTTCCATTTCCAAGTGAGTTCATCTGCTCACGTGGCCTGAATTCAGGAGTGGAATCCAATAACTGTACAAGGAGGGAACTTTCGTCAGTGCTTCAGCAAAGAGCAGCAGCTTCAGCTATCCTGGGGCAATCACCAGAGACCCAGAGAGAGAACTGAATAACTGAGAGAAGAAATGGGAGCTTTTACTGAGCACTACTGTGAACAAGGGATAAAGGCACATGCACACAAGCCCTCACACCTAAGCACATAGCTGAAGAAAGAGCTGAGAAAAAAAGTCACATATTTCAAAAAATTTACAAAGAAAATTCTATGAATATAAACTATTAAATTATTATTGTACATAAGGTCTAGGCAATTTATTGGCTTGCTTTTAATTGCTTATAAGAATCTATATTAGTTTTCTTCCAAAAATAGCAAGTATTACTGACTGAGTAATCATGCAAGTATTAAAAAATTTTAAACCACAAACAACACATCAGCCTAAGAGAGGAAAAAGGAACTAGAGAGATAAATAACATTCTAATATGGAAAGGGCAGAGAAAAAAGAAGCAAGAACAGCTGCAGTGACAGACCTGAAAGCTAAGTCTTACTCCAGCTCTGCAAATTTAGCATTATAAAGCTAAGAGTAGTTGATGAAAACAGTAATAAAATCATCTTGTATTTGAAGAACACTTTAAACTTTTTCAAAGAAGTTAATTCAAATAGTTATCTCAAATGAAGGAACTGAAAATGTAAATAACTTGCCCAAGGGCACAAAATTAATGAATAAAAGTCTGGCCTAGAAACTAGACTCCAAATTGCAATCCACTGTTCCCTGCAGTAACAATACTGCTTTTGAGAGGAAAGACTTCAATCAGGTAGCATACACTTCAACATCTGGATATCTAGCTCATAAAATAATGGCATTCTACAGTCTGAAAAGACTTCACATATCATTGAGCCACTGTGTCCTAAATGAGGTCCTTTTTTAAAATGTAAAAATATTTTTCCAGCTCCCACATAACTACAATTGGACTTTTGGACCCTAGTCATTGTGGAAGTATATAAAGCATATGAATTCAAGGCCTCCTTGCAATTATTCCAAGGTTCATAATTTGGAAACTACTGATTTAGTCCAATCCTCTCATTTTACAGAGAGGAATCCAAAACCCAGGGAAATTAAGTGAATCACCCAAGGACATAAAGCAAGTTATTCAAAGAACCGAGAGTGTTACTACTGCATGCTGCTTTCCCTCCGCTCTCATTTGGGAACAATTTCTTTTTTGTTTCCCTCTGGCATACTGTGGTTGTAGTTATCATGAGATTTTATTCTATTTTGAGTGCTCGGTTGACTTGGCAACACTATTTTCCACACTGCCTCTAGTTCATTCCAGTAGAGAATCCAATGATTTCTCTGTTCTCTGCTACTGATTGATAGAGTGCCAATAAACTTCGAGAAAATTTAAGGAAAGATGAGTTTATTAAAAACAAAGATGACTAAATAAAATTACTAGAAAAATAAATTTGGGGTATTTATCTTTCCCATCATTCAAATGATGGCTTATATTCAATGTTTCAACGTATTCAATTCCTTCCTTGGGGGAAATCTTTCTATGAGACCTTGTAAAAGTGTAATGATAAACTAAATGCTATACATATCTCATAAATCATTAAGGTTATCTGATATCTAAGAGTTTTTTCAAAATTTTTTCTGTGATTGTCTCATTTTGAATAAAGAAAAAGATAAAATACTATCAGCCTATACATTGCAATTTTCTTACACAATATCGTAATTTTGCAGATCAAAAAGTAATACTAAATATTTTGTTCAGACAGTGACTTTGTTTTGGTTTAAAATAAATAATTACTAAAAGATACATTTTATTTTGGTCAATGTGACTTGTCCTGAGACATATTTCGATTTCAATTATATTTATTTCTAAGCTTGCATCCTGAAGTATGATAAAACAGCTGTGTCCAAATGATGAACTCTATCCTCTCTCACTGTGTCTTAAGAGGTACTAAGCCAATGAGAAGTAAGTTTCAGGTCAAGATATTTCAGTCCTGTGGAAAAGTACCAATCAGGTACAACTTCTGATTGACATAATGAGACTGGGGACATTGGGAAACTGGTCTGGGTAGAGGCTAAAGGAGCATTTAAATGGGCAAATTTCCAGTTAAGGTGTCACATTTCTACAACATCTCATTCACATGCCTGCCAACATAATTCTTTGAGTTCTTTTTTTTTTTCCTTTTTGTCTTTTTTCGTGTCCGGCAATGGGATCGCAACCCTCGGTGCCGCGCCCGCACCTCGCTCAGCCAGTGAGCGGGAACCGGTCTGTATGTGGGATCCGACCCCGCGGCGGGAGCGCCGCCGCGCTCCCAAGCGGCACACTGTAGCAGTGCGCCACCGGGCCGGCCCAATTCTTTGAGTTCTAACTCAACTCTAACTTTTCCCCTGCAAGTACAATTTAGTAATAATAATAATAATAACAACAACAACAACAAGAACAAAGATTCAATACATTCTAGCTATAGTTCAGAGTAGTTATTAATTTTCCATTTTTCCCTAGCTATAACCATTAGAGGAAGACTTCTGAGTCTATGAAATAGTCAATATAAAAGCTTTAGATTGCTAGCCAGTGAGATGGGTAAGAAAGTAAGGCATTCAGGATCTTAATCAGGCAGTAAATAGATGCAACTGATAGAGATTATAGTATTTCAGTAAACCAAGTCAGACAATTAAAGTTTTTATGGAGTTTATGATATTTTTAAAAAATGATTGAGAAGATGCAATTACTCAGATTGCAAGAAAAATAGGCTTAAAAATCTTATTACTATGAGAAGTTGAATAAGTAGTTAATCTACAGGTTCTGGTGAAATCATCCAAGATGCATTACATAGGTCCAAAGTCCTTACCCCAATTCTATAACTTAGACTTAAATCTATAATATTCTGTCACAGAAGGTTTTTTATGGTAAAAATTGAGTACATGTAAATCTAAAAATATTATTATTTGGCACACATTTAAATAATTTAACTGAAGATAAATTTTGGTTTAAAGTTATTTTCCACCAACAATTTGAAAATATTTTGTCATTTTTTTTGTATCAATCTGATTTCTCATATTTAATCATTTGCAGTGATCTAAAGATAAATTTTGGTTTAAAGTTATTTTCCACCAACAATTTGAAAATATTTTGTCATTTTTTCTGTATCAATCTGATTTCTCATATTTAATCATTGCAGTGATCTTTTCTCTCTAGTACTTTAAAAATTTTTATCTTGACGTTCTTATATTTCACTATAATGTGTCTAAGTGCACATTTAGTTTTTTTAAATCTTTTTCAACACCTATATACCTTTTCAAACTGAGATCTCATATCTTTTTGCTTTTTGGGGGGGATGCATTTTCAATTATTATTTCCTCAAATATTTTCTTTTCTTCACGTACTTTCTGCTTCTGAGGTCTCCTCATAGCTAATGGTTAAAGTTCTGCTTCTATGCTTCATTTTAATTTATGTACTTTGTTTTTCTGTTTCCTTATTCTGCGAAACTTTTTGCAACTGATTTTTAGCTCAATCTGTATTAAACTCATCCACTGAATATTTTGTTTCAAAGGTGTCTTTCATAAACAATATTTTCAACAGATTCTTGTTAATAACTCTTGATTCTGCTTTACATTTGTGGTATTCTTTTCATCTTGCTGTGTACGTCTGCTATGCCTATCCCCTGGGATGGGTTGTTGAGAGATTTTTCTTTCACAGAAGTTTCACTCAAACTTTACCTTGAGTCCATCTTTTAAGTACTTAGTATTATTAGTTATCCGCTAATACTGATTGCGAAAGGAGAAGATAAAGCCTAGGGGTGGTAGTGAGGACACATTTGAGGGCAAAGAGCTTCCTGATTGACATCTGGGTTTGACCATTTACTTCATTTCTCTTCCAGAAATCCCTTATCTGCAAAGAAACTTTCAGACTGTCTGGCTTGGGCTCTGTTTTCTTGAAAACAAATTCTCTGATACAGCTTCCTAGTTCAGAGGGAAAGAGGGGGAAAGGGAACCTTGAGAGGATGGCTGGCTTCCCTGCACTTGTTATAGGCTTTCAGCCACACTCCAGAATAGCTTTGATGTTACACTGATGCAGGCAGAGTGGTGGGTAGAGAAAGGAATATATTTGGAAAGTATTTTTTTCTCCCAGCATCTATGGTTCTTTTGGCCTCCTAAAAGAAATTTTGTTAGTTTCCCGAAATGGGTCCTCATCTCTCCTATAGCCTCTCTACTTTTCTCTTTTAGTGAGGAAGTTAATAGCCTAGTCTATTTTGTCATTTTGCTACAACTTAAGTGTGTGCGTGTGTGTGTTGTATGTATATATTGTTCATTAGCAGATACACTCGACTTTCAGAGAATATGCCTGTCACTTGACATTAACATTAAGTGAACCCATCTTCCCAGTTTCTACTGTTCATTGTGACTTAGGTTGTACCAATCTAGAGGGTGAATTTGTTTAGTTGGGGACTTGTTCGTTATCTATCTGCCAACTTATCCAACTGGATAATTTAGGGTTCAATGTAACATTTGTAAAATATGATTGCTCATAACAATGAGATAAATTTAATAATAGTTTCCCTAAAGATTGTGTAGGTATTATACAGAATAGCATTTCTCAAAGTATTTTTACTCAAGAAACATAGGTAAATAGTTAATTTGTTTGGTTAACAAATGTTAAAGTTATCTTTAACAAAGGACTACTCCAAATTCTTAATATAGTGATTGTACATTGTGAATCTTGGGGAGAAAGTTATAGCATACAGTATATAGCAAAGCAAAGTTTTTTAAAGTTAAAAACATGACTACAAATATAATGTGAGCATGTGACAAAGATTTATTTAATTAATGAGCAAATAAGTAAAATGATGATTTTAAGAGTAGAAATTTATATATTGCGTCAGAAAAGACATGCTGAAATAAATTTGCTAAGTTAGTGACAATACTTGTTTATATCCTATATGACAGTAAAATCATAATATTTGAGGTCATCCTTTCTACTTATCAAAAATAATTTGCATCTCTACCTCATAAAAAGTTAACATGTACTTCATAAAATCTGGGACCTAATCAATATAAAATGATTAAATATAATCGATAAAGTACAATATAAATTGTACTTTAAAAATAAAAAGGAACCTCTTCCTAAATAAATAATTCAGGGGTAGACCTTTTAGACAGTGCTCTAGTAAGACATTGAAAGGATATGTAGTCATCCTTATTTTCAAATTTTGGATAATTTTTCTTAAAATTATTTTCCAAACTTGTTAAATCCACTTTTCAATAGTTATCTCCTAAAATTAGTGTTTCTAATCTATATTTTGTAAAACATTAGAATAGACCACACAGCAAGTACAGACATCAAGAAGTCATCTAGTTGAAGAGTATCAAATGGCACATACTCTAAGTATTAATTTCTTTTTACAACATTCTGTTGTATTTCATTTTTTGCTCACTTTCTGTTCTCTATTCTTTTTCTTTTTCTGTTTCTCTTTTTTTTAAAGATCCATTTATTTGTACTTCTTTTCTTAAACTCATGTATTTTTCTCTGTTTCTAACTATGATGTCCTAAACAACTAAACTCACATATTTTGATTACAGTCACCCTGGGGCTACAAAAACCAAACATCTGATACCCAACCTCACACCAATCCACTTGTTACCTCCTGGATTCTTCTTCCAAAATTTTCATGCTGATTCCTTTGGAATTCTCCTTTCATAATATAAACTTCCTTCACTTTTTCACTTTCTTCAACCTTGGTATATTATGAGGAGATTGATCCCCGTGAAGTTTTCTAAAAGGAACCAACTAACCATCTTCATCACCCCCACTGCCTCAGAATCAGAAGGTGGTTGGTACCCTACATGTTCCTGACTACTCCCGTTTCTACACCATGAACACTCTATTCTCTTTAACTCTTTGTTGCTTTGATGCTTGTGTCCCTTTACTCTTCCTCTTTTATTATCTTCTAATATCTAGGCCACAAATGAACATTTTTAAAAGATTACTACATCTTTTAGTCTCCCTTGGGATACAACCATTACCCTGGCTGATTTCAATGTGTTCCACAAACACTCAGCTACTGATTCCATCATCATCAGTTACAGTCGTTCTTTGTATTCATAGAGGCCTACAAATCCCTGAACTCTTTCATTTTTTTTATTGTTATGCCCCTTCTCTTTTCAGTCCCTTTCTAGCTAGCTTTGATTCCATGAGCCTTCCTTTAGTATATTTATTTTTAAATGTGTTCAATTGCTTTAGAGTCTTTCTATCTTAATCTGAGGGAAGTCTATTGTTTGTGAATAAAAACCTACAACAATCATCAAAAACAGCCTTGAATTCACAGAGACTTCTTAAGACTACTTCCGAAATTTCTTTCTTCTAATTTTCTTTTTCTTTACAAAGGATAGATGCAAGAACACAAGATGTGAATGACCAGGAAGGCAAGTGTAGAATTCATATCCCTTCAGAGTGGCTCAAACAGAAGGAATATTAGAAGATTAAACTAATACACAAATGAGTTATCAAATATATCTAAGATTTGATGATCTAGGAAGCATGCACAATTATTGTATTAGGCATATTAGCCCCCAAAAGCATGCTGAAGATTATTACAAATATTTCCATCTTGACCACAAACCAAGGATATAAACTGAAGTTAATAAGGGCAGGAAAAAAAAAAAAACCTTTTTCCAGGTACTAGGAATTAGGAATAATGAGAAAGTGGTGGAGCTGGATGTAGGCTACATATCACTCCCCTTGAAGACAGAAGTTAAACCTGCAGCCCAGAAGGAAAGAGCTGCACTCTTTCAGACACCACCAGAAAAGCCACTCAGAGAGTTCTCCTCAACCAGAAATGGAAAGAACAGAACGATCCTGTTAGGAGGCAGAAAGCTTGTGTGCCACAGTGTGAGAACTAAAGATTAGGAAAGGGCAGCGTCTAACCAACTCCTAGTGCAGGAAGAGCCCTCCAGGAGTACAGCAGGCCGAGGCATGGAAAGACTGTTCATACCTGGGAAAATCTAGGGAAGCTAAACTAACTGATGTTGGTGAGTGCTGCCTCCTAACCACAAGTGTATGCTTAGATCCACATCACCTGCTGAAATGTTGAGTAAATTAGTCCTTTTAGTGGAGAAATTCCTCATCCCTTACAACGAAGTCTGTCTGAACACCTAATTGCCACTTTCTATATGAGATGAAATGGAGACTCAGCTGGCCAAGGAGGAAGAGGCCCCACTTTTGGGCCTCACGTTGTTGGTAGCAAGTACATAAACCACAGACTTGGGGATCAAATAGAAGGTCACAAGGATAGAAAGTGGAGTAGAAACTAGCAATCCTGCTCACTTAGCCATGGAGCTGAAACTGCGGCTGACCTAAACCTCTTGTATGGCTCTGATCGTAAAAATGCAGACAGTTCTATTCAGATTAGTTGAATAATAGAGCACCATTTATTTAATCAGTCTCATCACTTATTTGTACATAGTGATGCCTCAAAAGTGTAAGTGCCAATTTGATTATATTTCCTAGCTGACTGTCAATACTAGGAATACTCTGTCCTAAGTAGAGATATAAAGAATTAGATTATCATACTCCAATGGTAGGAGTAATTTTAAGTTACAATTAATCATTCTAGGTTTTATTTTGGAAGATGGTAGCAATGGGCAGTACAGATAAATTTCACATGACTCCATACTATTGAATGGGATATTATTGTTTTATGATAATGAAATTAGAACTTTCCTCCTTAATGCACTTCTGGTACTTGCAAGACTGACAACATCTTAGCTAATAAGAAGTTGATTTAACATGAACTTCATTCTTGATGTGGGCCACAGTGTGTTCAAACAGATCCCTGGGATAAGACACTGAATTAGTAATCAGGGCTATTTCTCTGATGTTTGAAGGCAACTTCAAGACCTTTATGATGGTAGGTTTATTCTGGAGTATAGCATAATGTACTGGAACTTTCAGTTAACCAAAACATTTCTCAGATAATTATGAGGTTAAGTTAAAAAGAGTACTTACAAGAAACTTACAGAAATCTTGTAGCAATTAGTAAGATTTTTTATAATCAAGTACAATTTCTGATTTTAGTGAGGTTTTAAAATTTTTAATTTATATTTATTAGTAATTTTTTGTAACTTAAGTATAATATGGAGGGAAATTAATCATAAACCTTCCTTTCAGATAACACTTATTGACAATTTTTTAAAAATAACAAAAGTGAAATATGTTAATGTTTGAGAATTCAGACACAAATAAAAGTATAACATAAAAAGTGAAAATCTGCTCCCTGTCATATTCTACCAATAATATTTCCATGTGTTTCTTTCAAAAATACATAAACCAGCAAATTTTTATATATTGTTTTATAAAATAAACAAAGGGAGCATACCTTGTATTTTTCACTTAATACTACTGCTTAGATATTGTTTCATATTACTATATCTTGGACATTTTTCATATCAGTATTTTTTTTTACAACTTCAGAATATCTTATCTTACTTATATACTGTAATTTTCATATTTAGATACCTTGCTCACTTAATTTTTACTACCAAGCATTTGTTCTAATTTTATACATCATAGTTTTTTTGTTGAAGTACTAGTTGATATGTTGTCTCGGTTGTGCTCAGATATAGAGTCAAAATTCAGGACTCAATAATATAATCAAATGTTTAAATATTTCAAGTTTCTGTTATCAGATTTTATTCATGTTTTGTAAAATCCAGTTCAATCCATTATCCCAAAGATTATACAGAGAAGGGCTTTTGCTTTTTATTTCTATTACAACTCTGAATTTTCCTTCTCAGTTATACATTTCTGTTCACTGTCTTACTTCCTGCTAATAGAATTTAATATAAATTAAATGAACACAAAGTTACTAAATACCCTACAAGCATTACAATCATGTAGTAATTCTAAGATTCTTTGCCTTGATTTATTTTATTATGTAAAATATATCTTATAGGACAAATGTACTTCATTCTCTTTCACCTCAATTAACCACCATTGCCGTTAAGTTTAATATAAACCAAATCTGGTTATTGACAACAAAACAGGAAGTCAATTCAGAGAAAAATAAATTATTAAATTTTTTATCTGAGTAATTATTCAACCTAATTAGCTTTTTAATTCAGGCAAAACTATCACCAGGTATCTTTGTAACCAAGATAATTAAGACCTGCTGTAATTCTCTTCCATAGTTATTATTTTTCTTTAAAATAAAAATTATTCTCTTTTAACTGTTCAGTTCCTCAGCAATGAAAAATCCCCTGCTGGTAGATCTCACAGTAACTCATCTTTACATTTCCACTTCAAGGAAATAGTCAATATTCAGCCCAGGTCATGCTTTAGGCAATCATGTGCTCATCTTTACTGCAGGCTTACAGTGTGAAACAGGACTGCTTATTTCTTTAACTTATCCTGACAACTGATTTTCTGAACCTGTGGCATATAGCTCTTATACATTTTTAATATAACCTCACCCAACAAATGTTAAAAAAAAAAAAAAAAAAAAAAAAAAAGCCTAATCTAGAGT